>NC_054542.1:14909154-15114806 GCF_017654505.1 Polyodon spathula | reverse complement strand
AGGAACACACCGAATGACCAACAAACAAAGTCAGCCAGTGAGCACAGGACCAGGGGAGGCCTGTAAAACAGCAGTGGTGGAGAAGTGGACTGCCCCCCCCTCCTCTTCTTGCATTTAAAGAACTCTTAAAATGTTTGTCTAGGAATAACTTTTCATCCTTCATAAAAAATTTAAAAAAAAAAAGTTTTTCAAATGCCATGGCAGTTAACAGTTTTAAATAATATATATTTATGATAAGGTTTGTAATATTTGATCGAAAGTAATAGTTGGGTAACAGTTGCCATCCTTGTGACTGTGCAGCCAGCAGGGCAGCTTGGTGGCTATATCTGTCTGTTCTGTGAGCTTCAGTCACTAAGCTAACCCTGTAACTACCCGGAAAATCCAGCGTCTGGATAATGGTCTTTGTAATGTCTTGTTTGCTTCTAATGGGATATTGTGACCCCATAGCCTGTGTAACAATCCAAGACAGGTTCATAAGGTTTATCAGAACCTCTAGAGTTTGGTTGAAATGCATATAATGATACTGATCCTTGAAGCCATGCAGAGTTCCAGATCAAATGCTATAATGATACTGAATTTCTTTTTTTTTTTTTTTTTTTTTTACACTCTGTAGGGGACAAATAGTCACCATTCAATTATTATAATAGAAGAAATAACAGCTTGAAACCTCAGATAAAAACCAAGCAAACACTGACATGTTGTTTACAAAAACAAATAATAAGCAACACTGTGGTGGAATTTATAAGGAATTAAAAGTGACTCACCATTCAGGTATTTGGTCTGAAACAGTGCATAGTGAATTCTGTGGTTCCCTTTATCGACTGGTTTGCTTTTGCATGATATGCATTTACTATGATAACCCTGTCTATTAACTTTGTCTATATATTCCATCTAGAAATTAAATATGCTCCTGCAGGATGTTGGGGATAGATCTGTTGATGAGTATTTGGTAAGAATACACACAATATTTATGTATGTAAACCAAACCAATGGCAATGTTTTTAAGAATCTGTTAAGCATTCGGTGGACCTGACAATGCAGCAGACATTTCAGTGGTACCACCAAGGGGCCCGGGCTGCTTCATTCTGACCACAATGGATTCGCTACATTATGTGTTTGTCATACAAACCACAACGCATCTTTTGCTGAACAAAGTTCCTGATTACCAATATGAAAAATTTTCATAGCGCAAATAAGCTATATAACCATTGCTCTTCATAAATAACACATTAAATATGTATACCACTGTTCCAACAGATACAGATATTAATACTATGAATTCTGGCATTACAAGAAAAACTCCATGGCATTTGCATATCTTGTAAAAAAAACAGTTGAGATAACCCTCCCGCAAGGAGCAACCTCAGATCCATATCTGTGTCTTTACTGAGACCCATTAAGAAGAGCTGGAAGACTTGGAGACAACATGGGCCAGTGGTAAGCACCCATCTCTTAATCTGGAATGCTGTGAAGCAGTGATACCTGTTTTACAATACAACCACATTAACACTACCAATATGCACTACTCATATTTTATTTACAAAGAAAAAACAGTTTTTTCTCTAATCTTGCACAGGATATGGGGTAGGCAACATGATCCAGGGCAGATTAAAACAAAATCATATTTGATGTTTTAAACAAACAAAATAAGGTGCAATTACAGATGTGGATAATGAATAATTAACATATACTTAAAAGTTGTCCTGGGTCTAAGTTTGCACATTAATCATTGGAGGAGAGGGGGTGTAGAAGACAACCCTACTATAGCTTTTATTAGTGTGGCATTAATTATAAATTCCCATTTTAGTATCAAGTATCTATGAAGCAGTAATGGAGCCTTTTTCATGTAATAAATAAGTGTTCTTATTGGAGGGTTTCAGCACATTGAAAATAATTTAAAACAATGGTACACTGTTTCTGTTTCGTTTTATTTTTTTTAACTTTTAATTACAGTTTATGACACTAGATGGCAGTCTAATATAAGAAATAACAAAGGGAATGGGTGCCTTAAAATACACCCTTTACCTGGATCCTCACTGTAAAATGGGGCACCCATTTTCTCTTTCCAGGATGAGAGCTCTGGGGTTCTACATTTCTGCGGCACTCTTCTCTGCCACGGGTCTCCTCTGTAGCTGTAGTAGTGACCAGCTTACCATTACTTAATACCCCAGTATGATACGCCTTCCTTGTAAATATGGTCACTGTTCGAGGTTGAACCCAAAATGTTTCGGACATTAAGCTACTGTACTTACGGTTATCCTGTGTGGACTGTAACCAGAAGAGACCAGTCCCATGAGCATACCAAGCCCCATAGTTGACCCAAATAAAGGGGTGCTTGTTGACCATGTTTTTTGTCTTTTAACTATTAGTGTTAAAATTTAACACTAATAGCGTTAAGTGTTAGATTTAAGGCAGATTTAAGGCACTCCATATGTAGTTTTAATTATTAGACAGAAAAATGAAAGGTTTATATTATTTGCGTACAATCAATATTTTTTTCAATCTGCTCTGTGATTATTGTAGTGTATGAATGATTGTATATATGTAATGATATTTAAAATAATAAAAAATGACAAGTTTCTGTGGAATTTCACCATTTGTCCTTGCACTCCTCATTAGTGACACAGGTTAAAAAAAAAAAAAAAAAAAAATCAGCAGCAAAATAATAAAAACGTTAGACAAGCCATTTGCCGAATTAAGGGTCTGGGTACGTTATTTGGAGAAGATTGTTTTATCTTGTAAGTTTTTGAAATTTAGTTTTTGGTTAATAAAGCAAGTTTCATGTGCAATTTCCTCTTCTGACTTTAAAGACGATACCCAGCAGCTGAGTCTTTGCCATTATTTCTCTCAATTGCTTATTGTGTCCTGGGCCTGCTTATCTCAACACGTTGGATTAAGTTCAGTGGATTTAACCCTTTCTTTACAATTTCAACACAATCACTAGTTTATGTACATGTGTAGACATTATATTATTACAAATTTGTGTTCTGGATTTTAAGATTGACTCTTTTCAGGTGTTGGGGCAGTGGGTTATAAGCAGCAATAAAACACATAAATGTTCACAGCAAATTCATTTTAAAATAGAACCTCTGTTAAGCTATAATAGCACACTTCCCCAGCTGTAACCTAAGTAGCAGGTCTGCACTTGAACATGTTAAAGCGGTCCCTGTTCAGCCCACACACTGACATGTTCTGTTTCTGAGAGCTTTCCTATTCAGCGCACACACAGACATGTTCTGTTTCTGAGCGCTTTCCTATTCAGCGCACACACTGACATGTTTTGTTTCTGAGAGCACAAATAAAAGTTTCAAATAAAACCATTGTGAGCCATTTAGGCTTTGGCTGCTTTTGTACAAGTAAAATGTTTTCAACACATATCACTTTGTTAAAAGCTGTAATAAAACTGATGCAGGATATCATTTTCTCTGGCTGTTATATTTATTTATACAACAACCATACACTGCTCTACCATTGTTTTCTATGGGTGTCAGATGTTATTAATCAGTAACGGAATGGTTAATACAGCACAGCTGAGGAGATGACACTAATTAATGACATCTATTCTAAAACCACTGCTTACTGATGAAACACTTCACACAGCCCTGCACTCAAAAAATAAACAAATAAATAACTGCAATGATTTATTTTAGACAAACAAATAAATCATCCTTTACAAGGTTGTAGTAAAATAGTGATACTGATGGAACCCTTGGCCTCTGCTTTGGGCTTTGTTGACTCTGAGTTCTATTATTGTTCTAAATAGTTGGTTAAGGATTGCATTGGTCAAGTTGTGTGGTCACGCAGTCTAATCGCTAGTAATTATGCTGTCAGAACCTTGCATTATTCTTGTATTTATATGAGCATAAAAATATGTGTTCCATAAAACACGTTATGATTGGTTATATTTATGCGCACTATAGCTGAAGAATTGTAGCCAATTTGATATAACCCAATGCTACTTTGTATCAAATAGTGCAGTTGAACTTATGTGCCCCACTCCTTTAAGAATAACTGAGAGGAAAACTTTATTTTGGTACCAGGTGTGTAGTTCAACTGCACAAAAACCCATAGTATTGCCACTTTATCTGCTTGTTTCACAGACCGTTAGGTCTAATATAATTACTTTTAGAATGGTAGTCCAGAATTTGCGGATTGGGCTCTGAAACCAGCCATGTTAAGGTCAACGAATGTAAGTAAAATGTACGGCAGGCTTGCGTTAGATAGTGGTACCATAATTTGTTTGATATATTGGTTAAATAAGGTAGCAGTAGCACCCACACATATTCAAGATAACATTGTGCGGATTTTAACATAGCTATGTGAAATGCATTTTTAAAAAGTTCGAGGCCGTAGACCACAGGTAGAGAACAAGAACCAGCGCGTTGAGAGTTAAACTTGGGCGTGTACGTAATGAAAAGGTGTGCTTAATTGGGGCGCTGCTTTACAGCTCAGTGTAGCAGAGTTTATGGGAAAAGTTAGAAGATCGTGGAGCTTCTGATAACGGTGGTTTTAAATAAGCGAAGATATCAAAACTAACCCACTAGAGTTCACTCTGATATGGATTGATTGGTATGTACACTATTTTTTTTCTTTTTTTCCAATCGTGGGTTTTTGCTGGTACTGGTTGTTGCATTGCTTGTTTCACGTTTCATTGCCAGCCCTGCATATGGTCAAGTACACTGACAACTTCTCTAGTTTGACTCGCTTTAATATTTAAATTCCATTAAAAGTATGTGTAGTAGGTAAGTAATGTCTAATTTATCATTGACCGTACATGTATTTCTACACTACACAGACAGCTCAAGTGATGACATACGTTCTCTGAATGTGCACATGAAAGACGTTTTAAAAATGGATACCATTTTATAGCTTATATTCTCATTAAGCAAGTTAGGTTGTTGCTCTTTATCAATGTTCTCGAATAACTTGTGTATTTTCCTATTTACCGAGTTTAACTTCTCTAATTAGCAGCTGGGGCTACTAGATTAAATGTCGAACAGACGGAGCTCATAACTTCGAAGATTGAAGCTCCTAGTTGTCGCGCAATAACTATGTCCATGTTATGGGCTTCGGGAGTATAAAAAACCGTTTTCCACAGATCTTACAGTCCTGTATATTTGAAACAAGATCACATGACCGTGCGATAATAATTCTCTTATTGCACGGCTGACATCATAGACCAATTTACTTACCAGATCTATTAATGTTACTACGCCTTAATAATAACAATTATCTAAACTGTGTTTAGATAATTGTTACAACTGAAACCGCATTTTTTCCATCTCTGTACTTAAAATTACAGAAAAATTGGCAAATATACTGTGGTATTTAGTCAGAGAACACAACAAAGAGAACTGAGGCAAGCAGTAACACTATTCAAAAGCCATCTGAGAAATCACCACGCAAGTCTCACTCGGCATGTAATATACTGTATATGAAGTATCTACTTATTATTAAATAGCGAAACTATTTAAACTAAATAGCGTCATAAAACTGAGTGGCGAGTATGCAATATTTAAACTCGACACAACGGATACATCTCACCACGCCCTCTGATTTCAGAAACATATTTAAAACCATTTAAAATCTTTCCTGCTCTCTGCTGACACAACCGTTGGGTTTTTAACTAATGCTGGTTTACAATCTAGGGAAATTATTGCCGGTTACCGGCATCGGTGTGAAAACAGCCTCAGAAATTATTGGTCAGCTTCTCTTGAAGACCGCAGCAAGACAATTCTTACCACACTTCCTGGGTGATTTGAAGGCACAACACACCCAGGGCGTGTGGTATGTGTGTGTGTATGAACATAAGAACATAAGAAAGTTTACAAACGAGAGGAGGCCATTTGGCCCATCTTGCTCGTTTGGTTGTTAGTAGCTTATTGATCCCAAAATCTCATCAAGCAGCTTCTTGAAGGATCCCAGGGTGTCAGCTTCAACAACATTACTGGGGAGTTGATTCCAGACCCTCACAATTCTCTGTGTAAAAAAGTGTCTCCTATTTTCTGTTCTGAATGCCCCTTTTTCTAAACTCCATTTGTGACCCCTGGTCCTTGTTTCTTTTTTCAGGCTGAAAAAGTCCCTTGGGTCGACACTGTCAATACCTTTTAGAATTTTGAATGCTTGAATTAGGTCGCCACATAGTCTTCTTTGTTCAAGACTGAACAGATTCAATTCTTTTAGCCTGTCTGCATATGACATGCCTTTTAAGCCCAGAATAATTCTGGTCGCTCTTCTTTGCACTCTTTCTAGAGCAGCAATATCTTTTTTAAATATGTATGTATGTATGTGTGTGTGTGTGTGTGTGTGTGTGTGTATATATATTATATATTACACACACACACACACACACACAGCGCGTTTACCATGGCTTGCATACCAATGAGCCGCTTCACACTGAATAAATCACTACGCACCAGCGCATTGTAAATGCCATGACAAACTGCCGTTTTATTTATTATTAGTTACAAAACCACAGCCAAAAATGAGTAGCATTTCAGCTATTTCCTTTAATATATTTGGGGATGCAGGGCTCGCAAAATCGCTAGCCCGACGTTTCGGGACAACCAAAAAAATCTGTCGGAAAACGGGTTTTCTTTTTTTTTTTGCTGCTTGCCCGACGGGCAATCCGATTTTTTTTTTTTTTTTTTTTTTAATTCTATAACAAGATAACGTTCTGTGCTTTAATGAAGTAGCGGTTTCCCAACCGAGATTCCGCTCAAAGATCATCCTGGTAAAACACGTTTAGAGGGATCAATATGTTTCATTGGTAATGCTGGAGTGATTTCAGGGTGACGTACTCATTGCTTGTGACCGAATCCCGCGAGGATTGCCCCGTGTAGAACCCCTGACAACTCAAGCAATCCTGTCCAGTCAGCGCGCCGGTATGTCATGTGACTGTCTGCTTACTGAAACGAACGGTAAACTGACACCACGACAGCCAAAACATATACTTTTATACTGAAGAATACGACTTTTTAAACACAGTTACAGATTGGAATTACAAGCTACTGTACTCTGCTCACTAAGTTTCACATTTTGTTATTTTATTGTTACCTTTATTAAATCGTTAACGTTATTTCCCAACCCAGAGAAAAAATAAAATAAATCAAATTCCATAGTTATCACTGACTTAGATTTAGCACGTAACATGTTGACATTGCTTTTTTAAAATTTCTTTAATGTGATTAATAAAATGTACCGGTGATTATTTTAAATCTATGGCGCTTGCTTGTAACTTATTGTACCGAGTGCAGCAACAGTCTCGGGTCCAAACCGTCAGCCTTGTGTGTGGTGTTTGTGTCTATATATATATATAAAATCACACACAACTATTTACATCCCTCTATATGGCCTTAATATGCCTACGACTAAACTAAAATTTTTTAAACTAAATCACGCTGCTGCTGATGTTGGCTCGTACAGCTCTATGCAACCAGAACGGCAAAGCAACAATTTTTAATTATTTTTTTTTTAAATAAGGAACCAAGATTAAGATTTTTGTACTGTGTTCCTCAATAAATAGGATATAGCCAGCATGCCACAAATAGGTACTGTTCGTTCTACTTCTATTCTGTCTCATTGCTATTATTATTATTATTATTTAGTTCTAGTAGTGACAAATACTGTAATAATAAAGAAAATCAAAGAATAAAACCGTACTAATATTAATAGTTTAGCTAATGCCTTTATCCAAGGTGACTTCCTCAACTTACTCCAGCAGCTTATATTGTTAATTTTGGATTGTCCTTTTACTATAGAGAACAAAAGACTTTGGACCCAAACAGGGTTGTTATAGCAAGGGTGTACTGTATTTAGTATTTGACTTGTGTGTTTAATAGACAACACATGCACATTAATATAAAATGTGTGCACATTTTGTTATTTCATTTATTTTTCACCACCCATAGTGTTGAGCATTTAAGAGGGTGTAAAGAAGTTTGGATCAGAATCCAATATCATCCCTTACAAAAAAAGTAACATACTGCAAGTATACTTATGCCAAAATTGTCTGGTTTTAGTATACTATTGGTACCATTATACTATCCTATTTTGTCACATGCATACTTACAGTATACAACTTTGTATATTTTTTGTAAATAGTGCAACGTAGTTCTCAAATGTTAGACATTTCTTAGATTGTATCTTACTTCTCTTTTGCATACCTGCATTGTCTCTTGCTAGATATGTACTTCCAGATTCTGACATGTACTTTTAGAAAATCAGGAACAACTTCTGCTCTGGATCAAAAAGCTATAATGCTCTGCGGCGGCCTGTCTATGTTGATAACTATCAAAAAACTAGTAGAAACTAAACTAAACACAAGGCTGGGAAAAACCAGTGGAAATCTGGAAAAAGTATGGAATTTTGATGTTGAAAAAGTATATAAGAACATAAAGTTTACAAACGAGAGGAGGCCATTCGG
Source organism: Polyodon spathula (assembly GCF_017654505.1). NCBI lineage: Eukaryota > Metazoa > Chordata > Actinopteri > Acipenseriformes > Polyodontidae > Polyodon > Polyodon spathula. The sequence continues at coordinate 15,106,381 of NC_054542.1, read as the reverse complement.
TCTATCTTGCTCATTTGGTTGTTAGTAGCTTATTGATCCCAGAATCTCATCAAGCAGCTTCTTGAAGGATCCCAGGGTGTCAGCTTCAGCAACATTACTGGGAAGTTAGTTCCAGACCCTCACAATTTTCTGAGTAAAAAATTGCCTCCTATTTTCTGTTTTGAATGCCCCTGTGGAAGGGGTGTGGGTAATTCACTGACAAGGAGACAGACAGGTGTATTTGGGAAACACCACACAGGTGCCCAGTTTTATTTTAGGCCGGCTCTTTTTCTTTCCTTGTATTTTTTCTCTCCGGTAGAGGGCACTGTTGACCGTGGGCTGCCTATCAACGATGATAGACAGCACCACGGAAATACCACAGCTGGTACACGACCTGCAAATGCACTCGCAGGTGCTCAAAGAAATAATAATGAAAACAGAAGGCGAAAAGAACAAGGGAAAATAAAACAGTAATAAAACTACAAATAAAAGGTGCTGCACTCGGCAGCGTTATCCCGGTCGCCGCTACCCGCACGACCCGGATCACCGTCCTACTCTCTCGGCTATCTCGCCTGCTCTTTCACAATACGCCGGGGTCTGCCCAAGGGTTCCCCGCTCTCTCTCTCTGTCTCGCTGATTCCCGGTCCTGAATCAAAGTGTCCGCACCCTTAGCGCGTCTAAGTGGGCAGACCTGAGGAAACAACAGAGCGTTATTTTATAGGACCGACAATCACCCAAGACCCGCCTCTCGGCCATTCAGAGAGGGGGAAAGTCCACACACCCACTTTCCCACCTCCCCGTGTCACTGCCATGACTCACAGGCGGTTGTTGGGCGACTGCCGCCCTCTTCCTGCAGCCCGTGAACACGCCAGCAGAGTCAGCACAGATCTCTCCCTGTTACAGCCCCTTTGTCTAATCTCCATTTGTGATCCCTGGTCCTTGTTTCTTTTTACAGATCCTCTGCTGCAATGGTGACAAACAGTCAAATTTCAGATACAATTTGAGGTTGTGACTTCATATTTACAATGTTATAGAAACCCTGCATGCTAACGGTGTGGGTGACCTTGACATACCTCAGACCTAGTATTGCTTCCATATTAGGTCAGTCCATTTTGGGTTATTGTCTTAATATTTGGTACACAGCTGTCGGGCTCCTGATTTTTTCCGTTATGGGAATGGCAAATTCTGTTTTTCAAAATGACCAATTTATTAAGAATTAACAATGTAATTTGAACATAAATAACATTTTTACATAAATCTATTAAATTCATTTAAGCCCCTGAGATACTGTAGTTTTCTGGAAAGCAGTCCACTAGTAACAATGTACTGTAGGTCAGTCAACAAATAAAGGTGTTTTGAACAAACACCTTATTGCTGGCATTGCAATATACAGACTAGTCGTGAGGGGCATTATTACAAAAATATACAATTTTCATAAAATTACAAGTTAAATACAATGTTCAGGACATTATCTCTCCCATCTGTAGTTTCATCTGCAACAACGCGGACTGGTTTATGCTGTACTTGCTGTAAAACTGCTTGCATGTGTGTTTTATATACCCTGGACAAACAGAGTTGCCGTAGTTAGAGCAGGGCTCAACTAGTTTTTTAAATTTAAGGAGGTCAGATTGGGAAAAGTTCATGTTCATATGTTGAACAAGACTTTCACATTTTACCATATGAGCTGTACTTTTAATAATAGAACAATGTGAGAATTTAAGAGTGTTATTACAAACATTTTAAAATGTATGTGGCCTATTAATAGTATAACTGTTAAGAAGAGATCAGCGCTTCTATTTTTGAGCTTCTAAGTGCCTGGATAGCTCCTTGTTTGGTTTCAAGATGCCTTTTCATATTGTATTCCTTAACCACTGACACACGTTCATTGCACAGTAAACACACTGGCTTTGCATTCGGTACAGTTGGTAAATTTTTAATAAGTATTTATTGGTCCACTCATTGCTGAATCTACAATTGTCACCATTTTCTGTTCTTCCTACAGTAGCTAGAGGAGACAGCCATTTTATAGCAATAGTTTTTTAAAAAAAAAAAAAAGTTAATAAATTAGAAATAAGTTATAAAACTTAAAGGTTTCACCTCAAGCACTGTGCCGTTTCCTTGTGTTGGGCGGGTGACGGAGTAACGGATTTGCGATAATAGCTAAATAAATGAATACATAAATTCAATTTTTTTCTTTTTTTAATCTGGGGGTTGACTACTGTTTTTTTAGGTACTTTTCTGTAGATACAATTTATTCCACAGAGTAGAGCTCTCACAAAACACTTTTTACATAAGTGTCTACATATTCCCAGAGCTAAACTTTATATAAATTATAACATTTATTTTATTAGTGAACAGACAGTAGGATTAGTATTTGTTCATTTAAGGCAAACATTTCCTGTAAATTACAGTATAAACAGATAAAGAATATCATAAATAGGGCTAGACTCCACATAGCTTTTTTTTTTTTACATATCATGTGCCCGCTTTCTCCTACTTTTAAACTAGGATCAAAATCTCTTCCTCCTCCATCAGATTATCCCCACACTCCCTCTCCCTTCAAACATGCATAAGAAAATCGCTTGCCGTGTGCTGTCTCTGTTCAGTTTGTAAACATCCCCTATAAAAGTATTTTAACAAACGTTATTGATAGGCAACAAAACAAACCCCACTATTGGTGTGGTACGAGACAATTGGTTTAAATTGATTCAAACTAGGTTTGGGTTTTTCATTATACAGGCAACCTCTGTTAACTTGACACCCCATGGGGAAGCCATTAGTGTCGACTTATCCAAGGTGTTGTTAACCACAGGTGCAATGAGCCATACCATTAACATGCATATAAATAACAGATATCACACGTTTACAGTATTGCAGTAATTCCAAGTTCATTTTTAGTTATGTCCTTATGAAAACAGTTGAAAGAACAGCAGTAAATGAATCAGAGTACAGTACTGTACAAACTGTGTGTAACGTCCTTACTCTTTAGTAAACATGTAATGAAGATTCAGATGCACAGCTGGATCTGAATTCATGTGAACTTTATTCCATGGTTTATTAGTTAAAGTTAATGATGTTTAAGGTCTCTTCACACTGAGTGCGTTGCGTCAGAGTCCAGTGTAAACTTCATTTGAACTCGCCTCTCAACTGTATTCGACATGTAAAAAGTGTGATTTTTCTTAGCAGTTTAGTAAATAATTGTTTAATTGTGGTGGCGATTCTATCCGGAGAGCGTCGTAACAACGATTAACTGTATTGCTTGAATTTTTTATACAGTAACCAATATCAGTAGTGCAACATCATTATTATAGATAACTTTGCACTGACCTGCACTCTTTCATTTCACCTTGTGACAACAGGTAAAGGTTCTGTTTGTTTAATGTTTCTTGCTTCACACAGTCCCGCCCAGTCAGAGACTCAAAGCCAATCAGCAGCTGTATAGGTCTGATTGATGGAAATGATCCTTGTAGGCATGTGTGTGCTTTTTGTAACAACTAAGTAAAACAATTCAATTAATTTAGCGACAGTTTGCACAATTCGCATTCACTTTACCGAAATATGTTGCTGTTTAGAGAGGTGAGTTACAAAACCAGACTTTCTTTAGTGTTCCGAGATTCTGGACACTTGGTGACACAGGTTGAAACGTCATCAAAGAAAATAGTGGTTTATGGCAAAGATGCAGCTGTCATTTCTTGTAAAGGTAAGTAAATGGTTCTGTATTTTGACTTTTCTGTTGTGGGGGAGGGGCCTAGCGGTTAAATGTGTGATTCAAACTGAAATTTTATTCAGGGATATATTTCCATTCAGTAATAAGAATACTATGAAATAAAAGGCTCAAAGCTGTAGATTGTGCTGGCCCCTTGTTGGTAGCTGCCACTCTGTTTTTCATTCAACAGTTTCCTTCAGTTTTTCTTGACAGTTTTTTTTTTTAGATGCATTCGGTTTTCAGCTGAATCTCAAACTTGGATTCGGAGCATCCCTAATATGCATATCCCTTTCCTATTCTATGTGTCCTGTAAATGCAAGACAACATAGCTTTCTGTCCAATGGATTTATTTTGCATCTAGGATGCAAATTTCTGCGTTAATGTGACGTGTGTGTGTGTGTGATAAATATGTGTGTATTGCATCACAGGTTTGCCTTTTCTTGTGTTCTAATTATTTGAACGCCTTTGGTGTGACAGCAACTCGACCTCGTCAAAATACGTTGAACACTGACGCTTTGACGTGACGCACTTGATGTGAAAATACCTTTACCGTTGTCCTGCTCTGATTTCAGGGTTTTGCAAGGGTCTAAAGCTGTATGGGCCTAAATTCAAAATGTGTAACTTTGTTTATTTTTTTATTTTGTTGTTTTTCTGATTTTAGGTATCAAGATTTAAAGAGCAAGTAAAAGTTACTTATAGAAAACAAATTACTTTTCATTAGAATTTTAAAACCGCAACCTTGACTTGGCACACTGCAAATTTCAAAGTAAAGGCCACATATTTAAGCAGACTGTTTTGGTTTTGCAATAATTTGATACACAGAGAAAAAAGTGGTGAAAGAAAGACCGAACCAGACACAACTGAGACAGAGAAATTATTTCAAGCACAAAAACAAGCATTCCCACTATATAGGTACTATAATACCAAGTGAGACAGAAGAGAATCGTGAAGCAATCTCTAAATTAAAGATGACAAGTAGTAGTGTTAATTGGTAGTAAATTTGAATACAGAAAAGGGAGCTGTGCTGTTCTATTTTTGTATTCCATTTTTTCTTTTGCATTTTATACAAAAAAACAAAAAAAAGACCCATTTAAGTTTCAAAAAATATTTATGGAATCAACCAGTCCTTACATTTATTTTTAGTCTTCCAAGATTCTGAGTATGTACTTTTACCATGTTGTCGTTTCTCATTAACTATAGTCAGAGAATGCGCAAGTGCATTAATAAATAAGTACATTTTAAAAAATGCACTAGCGATTTTTGCAGTTTTCAGCAGTTAATTTCTGTTGCATTTTCTGTAAATATTAATGCGATTTCTACAGTGCGTTGTATTTTTCTTTAGTTTAATATTTTGTTTTAATTCTGTTTAACTGTTGCTTGATTAAAATAAATACAAATAAGTCAATACTGTATTGGCATTTACTTGAACGATGTAGCTTGAAAGTAACTCCAGTACATAAATATCAAGTTACAGGTATATGTAATGGAAAATCACTTTGGTCTATGTTTTTGGATATTTCTTATTCACTTTGTAAATACAGATTTGCACAAACTGACATACCACTTGTTTAGGAGATTAGCATGAGCTACTATAGGAAATCTGGAGCAGCTTCCCTTTTTGGCTGGTGCTTGCAGTACACAGTTACTAGCTTTAATTTGTATTAAAGTACGACCACTTACTGTAAAAATTGCATTGTTTATGTAGTACTGTGGACAAGGGTAAGTTATTAATGTAGATTATATACACTATTTAAGACTTTCAATATGTCATACTGTTGTAGCTCAATTTTGGAAGAATGTGTCGCCACAAGAGGCACTCTGATAGATGAGCCAACTAAACAGCTGGCGAGTGCCTAGGCGTGAATTTCAAAGTGAAAGCAAGTGCAGTGTTAACCTATTCATTAATGTCTGTATACTGTATCTATCTTTGCACCATTCCTTTTAGCATTTTAAAGGCCTGGACACTCTAATGCTTCATATCACTTTGCTTTGTTTTGTCATGTAGTAGACCGTGTCACACCAGCACGTCTATACCCAAGCGTCAATTCGCCTTCCCTGGTAAAAAGTACCTGTCCAAATACCCTTCTTCCCCTGACTGAGGCTCTTGCCTAATATACAAAGAAAATATGGCTGTCTCTTTTGGGAAGCCATAGAAAGTGTGATGTCAATAGAAGAGGAGAATGAAGAAAAGATTCGTACTGTACATAAGTTTGAACATACATTTCCATTTGACTTGAGTATCTAAATTCCCTTTTTAAAGTAGTTCAAGTGTTACCTCTAAGGCTAAAATGGGAACATTTTTCGCAGTAACTGGCAACAATCTTCACTCTCAATTTACTAACTTTTCACAAGTTAGTCATAAATCCAACCTCAATTGAGACTCCAGTCACTCAAGGTAAACCTATTTTGCTTGCTTACAAAATACAAAAATAGCATTTTGTGTCTGTCTTGCAGCAGATTCTCTGATGTCCCTCTGGAAGAATGCACATCACATTAGTGCAGAGCTCTCTCTGCACCAGAGAATCTACTGCTGGCACAGGGTGGGCGAAGCACACATCTGACGATTCTCTCGTGCTGCTCATTAACTTCTAAAGTGTGTTTTTTTTTTTTTTTTTTTTTTTTTTTTTTTTTACTCGTCGTGTAACTGATTACTAAAATCTGTGAAGCACAATCTTCCTGCATTGTTTAGAAGTATGAATACTCTGGTAAACACAATCACAATACTCACACTTTGAAGTTTTTGTTTTATTTCTCTTTTAAAAACCGTCGATTTTTCAGAAATCATCTCAAGTGTTTTGAAACTGGTAAAAATGTAATCAGCACATTAGTCTAAAATACACATTTAAGTGTTTAGTAATTGAACACATACCATGTCCATTTTTTATTTTTTTGCAAGTTTATTCATGTGACTTCACGCCATGTTTCTGCTGAAACTCAACATGGTGGCTGCACCAACAAAGAAAAAAAAAGCAATGTTTCAGTAAGACAGAGCTAAAAGAAATTGATTTATATGATGGTGCGATAGTATTCTTAAGGTTTTGCTGTAATTCATGTGATCATGTACGAGTGAGTCAATACCATTAGAAAAACATTGAGTGCGAACAGCCAGTCGGCTTCCAGATCTAGCGGGTTTATCTTTTGCATTAGATGCCTGCTGGAGCAATGACTTGCTTAACTGCAAATTAAAGTCCCCACATCAACTTCCTAACAACCTTTTACCAAATGATAATATAATGTATCTTAATGCTTGTTTAAAATGTTCAATTGCGATAAATTAGTTTCTGCAAAATATCATTTTGAATGTCCCTCTGAACATTAGCAGGAAGACATTTTTCTGACTGTATGACCGTCGACCGCGTGACGTCATCGGAGGTAGTGGAATCTCACTGTACACTGTAAGTACAGCAGTAGATGTATTCTTGTTAACAATTTAAAAAGATTTAAAAGTTAAGTTCTGCTATGCCTAAACGTTGTATTGCGGCAGGGTTACAACACAGGAAGGTAGAGGTACGTGAGTTTGCTATCCAAGGTAATGCCAGATCCACCTTTCCAACTGCCTGGAGGGTGTGTAACGATAACCTGTAACAGAATGATGGATTATTTTTAAAAACAACACCTGGCTTTAAGACGTACCGATTTTTAAAACATAAACACAAACCAGTCTCAATTAACAACTTGCTATAAGAACATAAAGTTTACAAACTAGAGGAAGCCATTCGGCCCATCTTGCTCGTTTGGTTATTAGTAGCTTATTGATCCCAGAATCTCATCAAGCAGCTTCTTGAAGGATCCCAGGGTGTCAGCTTCAACAACATTACTGGGGAGTTGATTCCAGACCCTCACAATTCTCTGTGTAAGAAAGTGCCTCCTATTTTCTGTTCTGAATGCCCCTTTGTCTAATCTCCATGTGTGACCCCTGGTCCTTGTTTCTTTTTTCAGGTCAAAAAAGTCCCTTGGGTCGACATTGTCAATACCTTTTAGAATTTTGAATGCTTGAATTAGGTCGCTGCGTAGTCTTCTTTGTTCAAGACTGAACAGATTCAATTCTATGGGGACTTTAAGAGTCGGTAGGTTTAAATCGAGTAGTGTTTTGTAATTTATTAGTAGCGCCGTTAAGAGTTTATAGAAGCTCCTGGTGGAAATATTAAATACTGTTACCTTAAAGATCCCCACTTGTTTTAATATGCTTCGTTTTTTTGTTTTATTTAGTTTTTAATATCATTCTGGCTACTTTCTTGTGAATTTCCTCATTTGCATAATGCCAAAGTTCCTGTCTCTAAGCACAGTATGCTGTTTGTATTGTATGCACAGACAGGCAAACATCGTGGAACCCTATGTGAAATGTCCCCTATCTTCTCAGACTTTTTCTATCTCCCTACAACATACTTTCTTCCACGAGAGGCATGGGGCAGCAACATTTTCATGGACACCTGGAAAATAACAGCACAACATTAACATAACAGTAAACTGCCCCACATAGTCCCATTATAAGCTTTCACCTCTAATTTCTGATCGCATGCCAAGGTTTAGAGCTGTAGATAGTGTTTTCCCACTGACACTGTCACTCAGTCAAACTTGCATCTGCACATTAACTATTTTAATAATTTGAATGAAATCGGCCTCATTTCCTTTTACAAACATTTTCCTGAAAAGGACCTACCATTCCTTATTTTGCAACCTCTCAATGTCTCGGTTATCATCTGAATTGGAGCCCGAACTTTCCTCGCCAGAATCTGTAGGGCTACAAAACACCTGCCTCTGGTTCCTGGTTGTCAGATGCTGGTGTCTGATCAAATCCGGTGCTAGATTCTGAAAGCGACAGTTCAAAAAACTCTAAAAACTCACCGTCGCTCTCCATTGTTTTCCATACAGTAAAAAGATACTGCCGACAGCCTCCCTCCGCTGACTTCATCAAAAATCGCCAGGGTTTTGTGTCAGATGAAGTGTTTACACTATAATGCCTGAATTTCGACACTGATTATAAACATTTAAAATGTGTATTTACATTTCTTTATTGGCCAGCATGACTTGCAATAACACAAAGATCACTTTCCATGAATAAAAAATGGGGGTCAAATTTCATGATATTGAGTTTTCAAATTTTAAATCAATCTGCCCATGAATACCAGCATTTTCCCTTAACATTCTAATCTACAACTAATCTGATAACATATAAAAAGCTACTTAAACATACTTTCTGACGCTGGTCTAGAGACGAGCGAAATCATGTCTGATTTCCGCACCAGCCAATCCACTGCCTGCCTGCTTGAATGTCGTCCCGCCTCCAAGTTTAGAGTCTGACTCAATACTACACTGACTATTCAACAGTCGATGTCCAGATAAATTATACTAAGAAAGAGTAAGACTCCAATAAATAAACGTTAGCCAAATAATTAATAATAAAGTTTTCTCTACATGTGTTGTTTTTATATTATAATTGTTAGGGACTATTTTCCTCGGTGGAAGGTTACACAGCAAAATATCAGAAGTTCAAGGTAAATACAGGTTTTGAAGTGTTGTGTGTTTTTGAGAAAAAAGAAAATGTTCTAATAGCGATAGCACCCTCTCTGTGGGCTCTACCGTGTGGTAGATGAACTTGACTTTTGTTAGCGCCCTTGCCAAGATTTCTACCAGGGATTGCTGTACTGTACATGGGATTACTCTCGCATGACATTGCTGGACTGGTACGAAACTGCTTCATATTTGTTATTGTAAATGCCAGCAATACGCTAAACAGGTTTTTCAAAATATTTATTTGTAGACTGAACTACTGTTAGTGGAAGACTGTAAATGCGATTCTCACAGCTGTGCTGCACATCTGGTTTTCTGAACTGCTGTAATATAGTTCTCAGGTTTTTCTGCTTATTTTAATGCCAGCAATGAGCCAAGTGATGTCTATAAACATTGAGAGGTTTGAAGTGACTTCAGGTGCTTTACTTGCTATAACATCAAGAAGTCTGATTTTGAAAAAAAAAGTTGTGGTAATATTTATTAAATGTACTTTTATTACTTTAACTAGCAACATTGTATTTATGTTCAAATATAAAAAGTGGGAACAAATTGAAAGTTTTTGAAAGAATTTGATATTGCCAAGAATGGAACAATAGGTAGCCATAAAGATGGCTAAAATTGAAGGCAGTACAGATGCCAGTTTTGTATGCAGTAGTATAAAGCAAATTTATGCAGACTACTTGTTAAGCATGCAGGCTGCCTGATAACAACTGACAGGGCAGCTTAGGAGCAGAGGATGATTCAGAATCGGAGGCAGAGCCACAATAAACGTCTTGTTTAAAGTAAATTGTAAAATTGTTGAGACTTGTGGTGGAATATAGTTTCAAAATTATATAATAGAACAAAAATATATTAAAAGGGTTAATGTGTGGCCGAGGGTTTCTCATTGATATTTACCCTATCTCGGTCACAACGGCAGGGTTTTCAGTATCTAAAATGCTTGGTGGGAACGCTGCTCCTTCTAAAAATAACAAACCTTTGTCTTTAGTCATCTTAAGTACTGTGCCTGTTTAAACACAGGTAGATAATGACAGTATGTGTTTATGCATATTTGTGCGTGTGCTTTTTGTCTGCATTTTGTTTGTAAACTGTCAGTAATATTGCTTACAGCAACTGATTATGGAGTAAAATATCTGACTGGTACATCTCGTTGCTCATAGTGATAATTTTCATTTAATAAAGACTGAATCAGCAAAACAAAGCACATACAAATAAAGTAATCAACAGATTCATTAATTGCGCAATTCAAAATGTCGTCTCCTGAATTAATTGTATATGCTAAGTTTCAGATTGATCGAAGTCTGTGCATAAGAAATTTTACAGTGCTAGTGTATGAAATGCAATGAGTATGTTATAGAAGTAAAGACAATCTTGCATAGAAACAAACAGTTTATAAAGTCAATTTCATAAATCTGCTGTACGGTTACTGACTCGAGTACAGTATATGATTGTACAGTGAGGCCTTCATCACCAACATCATTGTAAGCTCGAAACTGATTGATCCATCACGATTCAGTGTGTCCATGGAAACATTAAGCCTGGAAACAAAATGCCCTCGGAAGGAATGTTTTACGATATAATTTTTTTTACTGGACTTGCATACGTTTGTGGAAATTGACAGTACTTTTTGGAAGAAAATAAACATTTTGAATACTATTCACTGAAACAGAAGAGCTCTGTAAAGTGTTTTTTTATTATTTTATTTTTTTCTCTTTTTGAAATGGCTATTTTAGGTGCCTCATCTGGCAAGGTAGATGGCAATTTAGCCCTCTACTGGCTAGAAATGAGAATTCTGAATCGACCACTCTGCTGCTACTACGTTTGCAGTTTCTATCCACACACTGTCTGTGTAACCCTCCTGGTTCTTGACCTTGCTTGGTACCCTTTGACAAGTACTATTGTGTGCCCAGACTTTGCTGCTTTTACAGCTTGCAGTTTTTTTTTTTTTTTTTTTATTATTATTTTGAAGCCATTTCCTGGCATCTTTTCAGAGATATTTTGGCCCATTCTTCAACACATACAGCTTTGAGTGCTGTAATTGACTTTGGTTTCCTTTTTGCAACAGCAGCCTTCAAGTCAATCCACAACGTTTTGGTGGGATTCAAGTCTGGGGACTGAGATGGCCAATTTAACTGCAATCTTCCTTTTTTCAGAAATTCCTTTGTAGACTTTGCAGATTGCGTAGGTCATTCTCCTGCTGGAATACTAACCTCTATCCAGTAAGTCGTCTAGCACTGGGTAACAAATGAGAGTGCAATTTTTTTTGATATTTTGCATCATTCTGATCCTTCTACAATACACAGGTTGCCGGTGCCTAAGGAAGAAAAACAAGCCAGTACCATCACACAGCCTCCACCATGTGGGCATGATGAACTTTTCTTTAAATTCTTCTCCGCTCTTCCTCCATATTGTTCCTTTCTTGGTGAAAAGTTATATTTTAGATTTGTCTGCATCTTGGTTTTTGCACATGGACCTTCATCTTAGGGTATCGTTTGAATTGTTCGCTCGTGAATTTCTTGACCATCTTCTCTCAATTCTTGCGTCAAATCTTTTGGAGTAATCCGAGAATTTTGCCGGGCTGCTTGAAAGATTATTTTTCCAGATTTTGCAGAAATCTCTTGGTCTTTCACACCTGTAACCAGTTTCTGCAGTGTTTACAATTGAAAGAAAAGTTCCAAGTGATGACATGGTTGCCACTTGTGAGGCGACCAACAGATGGTAAGAATTCATATGGTCTGGGCCCAAAATGGTCCAGGCATGAAAGATCCAGAGCAACATCAATGAAGAGGAGGCATTGAGGAAAGCAATTGAGCTACCAGTGTGTTCAACTCAATTGAAATAGATGAAAAAGTGTATGCCATTTCCATGTAAAAGTCTAACAACTTTATTTAGTGTGTGTGTGTCTAATATAAAATATACACATACATACAGTGGCTTGCAAAAGTATTCGGACCCCTGACCAATTCTCTCATATTACTGATTTACAAATGGTACACGAAATTCCGTTCTGGTCGATATTTTATTTTAAAACACTGAAACTCAATATCAGTTATTGTAAGGTGACATTGGTTTTATGTTGAAATATTTTTAAGAAATAAACTCAAATATCTTGCTTGCATAAGTATTCAGCCCCCACACATTAATATTTGGTAGAGCCACCTTTCACTGCAATAACAGCTTTAAGTCTTTTGGGGTAAGTATGTACCAGCTTTGCGCACAGTGTCTGAGTGATTTTGGCCCATTCTTCTTGGCAGATTTGCTCCAGGTTGTTCAGGTTGGTTGGACGACGCTTGTGGACTGCAATTTTCAAATAGTTCCACAGATTCTCAATGGGATTGAGATCAGGACTTGGACTGGGCCACTGTAGGACATTCACCTTTTTGTTCTTGAGCCACTCCAATGTTGCTTTGGCCTTGTGCTTGGGATCATTGTCCTGCTGAAAGGTGAATTTCCTCCCAAGCTTCAGTTTTTTAGCGGACTGAAGCAGATTCTCTTGCAGTATTTTGCTCCATCCATTCTTCCTTCAATTGTAACAAGATGCCCAGTCCCTTCTGATGAGAAGCATCCGCACAGCATGGTGCTGCCACCACCATACTTCACTGTAGGGATGGTGTGTCTTGAGGCATGGGCAATGTTAGGTTTGCGCCACACATAGCGCTTTGAGTTTTGGCCAAAAAGCTCTATCTTGTTCTCATTTGACCACAAAACCTTTTCCCACATCGCAGCTGGGTCACTCTCATGCTTTCTGGCAAACTCCAGACCTGCTTTCAGATGGTACTTTTTGAGTAATGGCTTCTTTCTTGCCACCCTCCCATACAGGCCAGTGCTATGCAGAGCTCTTGATATGGTTGACTGGTGCACCATTACTCCACTCCCAGCCACTGAACTCTGTAGCTCCTTCAAAGTGATTGTTGGCCTCTCTGTGGCTTCTTTCACAAGTCTCCTTCTTGTTTGAGCGCTGAGTTTTGAGGGACAGCCTTTTCTTGGCAGTGCCTGGGTGGTGTGATGCAGCTTCCACTTCCTGATTATTGATCCAACTGTGCTCACTGGGATATCCAAACACTTGGATATTATTTTATACCCTTTCCCTAATCTATGCATTTGTATTACTTTATCTCTAACTTCTGTAGAATGCTCTTTGGTCTTCATTTTCCTTCAGATTCACAGCCTTACCAATGATCCTTCAACAGTGGGGTTTTTATCCAGAAAATGTGACAGCAACTTTAATGGTTCACAGGTGTAGGCCCATGGTAAAGTAACTGTGTCCTCGTTATGGCAATTTCTTTCATCGGTACAAACTGGGAGCTTCCACAGCACAGGGGTTGAATACTTATGCAAGCAAGATATTTCAGTTTTTTATTTTTCTTAAATATTTCCCAACATAAAACCAATGTCATCTTACAATAATTGATTCTGAGTTTCAGTGTTTAAAAATAAAATATCAAACGGAACGAAATTTCAATGTACCATTTGTAATTCAGTAATATGAGAGAATTGGTCAGGGGTCAGAATACTTTTGCAAGGCACTGTGTGTGTGTGTGTGTGTGTGTGTGTGTACTGTGTATGTATATAATCATTACTATATATATATATATAGATAATGATATATATATCATATATATAACTATATACTATATAATCCTATATATTATATATCCTATTATATAGGTATAGATATATTATATATATATATATATATATATATATATATATATATATATATATATATATATATATATATATATATATATATATATACACACACACACACACACACACAGTGCCTGTAGAAAGTCTACACTTTGGCTGTGTGCTTTGGGTCGTTGTCATGCTGAAAGGTGAACTTCCGTCCCAGTTTAAGCTTTTTTGCAGAGGGCCGCAGGTTTTCCTCAAGGATTTATCAGTATTTTGCTCCAATTATGTTCCCTTCTATCCTGACAAGTGTCCCAGTCCCTGCTGATGAGAAACATCCCCATAACATGATGCTGCCACCACCATGCTTCACAGTAGGAATGTGTAGTCTTCTTTGGGTGATGCACTGTGTTGGGTTTGCACCAAACATAATGCTTTGCATTTAGGCAAGAAAGCTCCATTTTAGTTTCATCAGACCACAGAACTTTTTGCCACATGGCTGCAGAATCTCCTGAGTTTCTTTTGCATACTTCAGAACGGGATTCAAGGTGGGCTTTCTTGAGTAATGGCTTCCTTCTTGCCACCCTACCATACAGGCCAGATTTATGGAGAGCGTGGGATATTTTCGTCACATGTACACTTTGACCAGTCTTGGCCATAAAAGCCTGCAGCTCTTGCAAAGTTGCCATTGGCCTCTCGGTAGCCTCTCTGATCAGTCTCCTTCCTCGGTCATCCAGTTTGGAGGGATGGCCTGATTTAGGCAGTGTCTTGGTGGTGCCATACACCTTCCACTTCTTAATAATCGTCTTTACCATGATTCAAGGGATATTAAATGGATTTTATATATATATATTTTTTTATACCCATCCCCTGATCTGTGCCTTTCAACAACTTCATCCTGGAGTTCTTTTGAAAGCACCTTTGGTGCTCATGGTTAGGTCTGCTTTGAAATGCACTACCCAGCAGAGGGAACCTACAGGAGCCGCTGAATTTATTCTGAAATCATGAGAATCAGTACAATTTAACACAGGTGGAGGCCACTTGGTGTCTGATTTTAAAGGTGATTTGGTTACACCTGAGCTAATTTAGGATTGCTATTACAAAGGGGGTGGACACTTCTCCAGCCAAACTATTTCAGTTTTTATTTTTAATTGTATATAAAAAAAACTGCCAGGTTTTAATATTCTAAGAAGACATGAATACAGTAGAATTTGTTAGCAGATAATTGCTACACTGGCAGAAGTGCAGAAACTCAAAGGTTGGGACCCAGTAGACCACCCATAAAATTAGTGCAGGTGAACAGTGACGGAGGATGAGTATAAACGCGAACATTTAACAAGTCTTGGTATAAGCCGATGCCATGGGGTCGTGCAAGTGAAAGCCACAATGCATGGTTTTGCTTTCCTTGTCTCCTTTTTGCTAAGGCTCAGGGTGACACTGACACGTCTAGGTATGTTAGGTAGAGCGAATTTTGCTCTCCAACTTCTCAGTGCTTACCGGAACCACCATAAAGAAGCACAATGAAGAAGTGTCTAAAAACCGACACATATTTGCACACATCATTGAGTGCATAAAGTTCTGTGGAGCTTTTGAATTGGCCCTAAGAGGTCATGGTGAAACAACATTATCATCTAATCCTGGTGTGTTTCTTGGACTGGTATCTTTTGACCAGGCCATGGAAACACACTTGAAGATGGCCACAGTCTTTAAAGGCACCTCAAAGACTGTTCAAAATTAACTTCTAGGCTGCATGTTAGAGGTTTGCAGGGAAAATATTGTGAAAGAACTGAAACGGACTGATTATGTTTCTATTCAAGTGAATGAAGCCAGTGACATTACAAATACTTACCAAAGTGTACTAGTTCTTGGGTAGATTGTTCACAAAACTGGACGTGTTGAGCGTTTTTTAGGGTATGATGAGTTGGAACATGGAAATGCTGAAGCTATTTCCACTGCCATTATGCAATCGCTAGATGCCATATTCACAGAAGAAAGTGAAAAGGGTAAAATAATTGCACAGAGCTATGGTGGAGCTAGTGTAATGCATGGCAAGACTGGTGGGGTTCAGAAGCTTGTAAGGGGCACATATCCAAACGCACATTATGTCCATTGCTATGCCCATCAACTAAATCTATTAATGGGTCAAACAGCAAGTCAAGTTTCAGAGGCTTGAATTTTTTTTCAGACCTTCCTATGGGTTTTCAACATTTCTCTCTCTCTCTCTCTCCAAAGAACTGCTTTTGGATGAAGTTGTAAAGACAAGACTTCCAACTGCTCCTCAAACGAGGGGGAATTTTTGTAGTTGAGCAGTGAGGACAGTGTTTGAACAGCGTTAACATCTGCTGGAGTGTTTTCAAACAATCAATGATTCGGGAGACTTTTTGACAGCATCCGTTAGAGAAGCAAATGGTTTTTGCCATAGCCTCAATTACAGAGTTTCTGTACTTCCTGTACTTGTTCCAAAAGAATGCTGAAAGTAAATATTTTTTATGGGAAACTTCAGGTGCTTCTCAACACTGAAATGGATAAAAACCATCTTGAGAAACAGTATGAAAACCTGAAGGCTAAATGCGTTAGCCATGTTAGCAATGAAAGACATGATGACTTACATTCCTGACTTCGATAATAAAGTAATTGAAAAGTTTGCCACGATAAGACATCAGAACAAACTTTTTGTATCGCTTCCAGTAAGAAACAGATCCATTAGATAGTGCATCTGCCCCCTGGACGCCACCCCAACAGACCCCACCCTGTCTGCTACATCTGAGATGTGAACACCCAAAAAGTTTTGGCCACCAGCAGCTACTGATATATAATTACGCGAACAAATGAAGGTCAAAATCTGGTTTCAATCAATCTTTATATAGTGCATTTGATAGTGGAATACCACCACAAAGCGCTTTACAAGATGCAGTAAATACAAGAATCTGTAATACATGAAATAGTACACTAAATACAGTGGAAAGTGCAGAATACATGATGGTAACAATATGTGAAATAGTAGTAGCAGCAGTTATAACAGATACCGGCTTAAGGAGCATGGAAAGCAAGAGAGAACAGGTGTGTTTTGTTGATTTAAAGCGAGCTACAGTTGGAGCATCACGAACCAAAGCTGGGAGAGAGTTCCAGAGAGTCGGAGCCATGAAGCTAATTGAGCGTTGTCCAAGTGTGGTGCGCTTTTGCTTGGGGATAACAAGTAAGCCAGAATCCGAGGATCTCAGCTTGCGGGTAGGGACATAGCGCGTCAGAAGGTTGAGGAGGTACTTGGGACCTGTGTGATGAAGGGCATTCGTTGTAGGTGAGCAGAAGAGTTTTGAACACAATCCTGAACTTTACAGGTAGGCAGTGCAGCTGAGCAAGACTGGGGGTGATGTGGTCACATTTTTTACATCTGGTAAATCGTGGCAACAGCATTCTGAACTAGCTGCATTTGGTTAATGGTGTGTGCTGGGAGAGCACCATATAGAGAGTTTTAGGAGTCGAGAGGAGACAAACATATCTGGGAGGGAAAGGTAGGGCTGGACTTTGGAGATGTTTCTAAGATGGTAGAAGTAAGATTTGACCACAGAGGAGGTGTGGGCATCAAAGGAGAAGTTGCTGTCTGTAAGTACACCAAGGCTTCATAATGCAGGGGAAGGCAGCAGCAGACAGTTTCTGAGGTTCAGGGCAGCTATGCTGACATTCTTAAGTTGAGTTTTAGATCCTATTAGTGTTCAGTTGAAGAAAATTGGCAGACATCCAGGCCTTGATGATTTCAATGCAGGCAGAGGGGCTACCAGTGTCAAATTTTATGTAGTCCTGGGTGTTGCTAGCATAGGAGTGAAACATGAGGTTGTGTTGGTGGATGAGGTGGCCCAAGGGAAGCATGTAGATATTGGAACATAAAGTTTACAAACGAGAGGAGGCCATTTGGCCCATCTTGCTCGTTTGGTTGTTGATAGCTTGTTGATCCCAAAATCTGATAAAGCAGCTTCTTGAAGGATCCCAGGGTGTCAGCTTCAACAATATTACTGGGGAGTTGATTCCAGACCCTCACGATTCTCTGTGTAAAAAAGTGCCTCCTATTTTCTGTTCTGAATGCCCCTTTGTCTAAACTCCATTTGTGACCCCTGGTCCTTGTTTCTTTTTTCAGGCTGAAAAAGTCCCTTGGGTCGACATTGTCAATACCTTTTAGAATTTTGAATGCTTGAATTAGGTCGCCGTGTAGTCTTCTTTGTTCAGGACTGAACAGATTCAATTCTTTTAGCCTGTCTGCATATGACGTGCCTTTTAAACCCGGAATAATTCTGGTCGCTCTTCTTTGCACTCTTTCTAGAGCAGCAATATCTTTTTTATAGCGAGGTGACCAGAACTGCACACAATATTCAAGATGAGGTCTTACTAGTGCATTGTACAGTTTTAACATTACTTCCCTTGATTTAAATTCAACACTTTTCACAATGTATCCGAGCATCTTGTTAGCCTTTTTTATAGCTTCCCCACATTGTCTAGATGAAGACATTTCTGAGTCAACAAAAACTCCTAGGTCTTTTTCATAGATTCCTTCTCCAATTTCAGTATCTCCCACATGATATTTATAATGTACATTTTTATTTCCTACGTGCAGTACCTTACACTTTTCTCTATTAAATGTCATTTGCCATGTGTCTGCCCAGTTCTGAATCTTGTCTAGGTCATTTTGAATGACCTTTGCTGCTGCAACAGTGTTTGCCACTCCTCCTACTTTTGTGTCGTCTGCAAATTTAACAAGTTTGCTTACTATTTGCTTAATTCCATGGTTAGGCATTGTGGTTTGATGAAGATACCTTTGGAAAAACATTGAAGCCAGTTTCAATAAAAACTAAGTTTTATTTTCCCTATGTGAACGTTAGGAGAACATTAGGAGTGTGTTAGGTTGTGTTGAAGTTTGTTTTGCATATTGACGAATACCCTTCAGCGTCTGAATAAACTTGCCCAGTAAACTCAAAAGTGTGCTGATTGCACTGTTAACATATTTACTTTGCACACTTATCTGTTATACTATGATCCTGTTTTAAATGGCTATCAATAACCTCACAGCTTCCAACATTTTAAATCCACAACCAGAGAGTGGTATTCCTGTTAATAAAGCAACTGCAGATGGAGAATACCTAGAAGGCATCTGTTGTACAGTGACACCAAACTGGCCCAATTGTTGAGACTCTATGGGTATTCTTTTGTGTTCTTTAAGGCTTCTGAATCTTGGTCAGGTTCTGCCCATTTCTTTATCAAAATAACTGAATTTAGCAAACTAGGGTTGCAACAAAGGGTACATCTTGATCGTTGAAGGTTCAAACCTTCGATGGTACTAATTTGCATAATATACTGGTGATGTCACCATCTACTTGTTTATATTTGATTGAAAATCCTATCTTGCAGGCAATTCATAAAAATGGAATGAAATGTTCAAATGTAGTTTAAAAATGTTAATTAGTTAATAAAAATTTGTTGTTTATTTACACGCAAGTGCTGCTGCTTGTGCTATAGGTAACCACCCCCACCCATGTGCTTTGAATACTATACCCTGCTCCATACACTGCAGCATGTTTACTCAGTAGCATTATACAAATCCAAAGATCCAAGTGTTGTATGCGAGTGATATTTAGTGTGTTGTATAAAACAATAAACACGAGCTGGTAAAGCAATTCAAGTAAACATTCCTGCAGGTTCTGATGAAGTCACTCCTGCATCTGAATTTTGAGTCATTCAAGTATTTCCACCCAATGCTTGTGCAGGCTTGTTTTTACAGGATCAAATTCCCAATGAACAGATTCTGCAGAACATGTGGCATTGGTTTTGCTCTGCTTGTTTTTATGTAATTTCTTTTTGAATCTTTATATTTCGTGATATTCCACTAAATTTTGTCTTTTTTTTGCAGGTTTTCACCTTGGCTCCAGGATTTTTAACGTTGAACTTGGGTTAGCGCATAGCCGTGCATCAGAAGGTTTCTCCCCCCCCCCCCCACCCTTTGACTTTAGTTTTATTTTAGGTTACCCTCAAAAAAAAAACAAAGTAATACAAATCTTCCAGACTGGCCTGAAGACCATAACTTTTTTGTTTAACAGGTCACAACCAATACTGATTTTCTTTGTTAGTCAGATGGATGGAGAGGTTATCATGGTCATCACAGAATACTCTAAGTTGCCCAATTCAGGACAACCACCTCCCCCTGCCCCTCCTCTACCTTCAGGCATAGGACCACCTCCCCCTGCCCCTCCCCTACCTTCAGGCATAGGACCACCACCCCCTGCCCCTCCCCTACCTTCAGGCATAGGACCACCACCCCCTGCCCCTCCCCTACCTTCAGGCATAGGACCCCCTCCACCACCACCTCCATTAAACGTTATGGAGCCCCCTCGTCTGGGGACCGGGTTATTCAAAGGAAGTTCTCACCGCCGTTCCAAACTGCGCAACTTTAACTGGGACACCATTCCACACCAACGCGTGGTAGGGAAACTGAATATCTGGACAGAGGAGAAGAAAATGGATGACTATGAGTTGGACACTCGGAGAATGGAGGAGCTCTTCAGTCAGAATGAAGTGGGATCACAGAAAGGCAGAAGCAGCATAAGGAAGAGCTTCAGGGGTAACCCTGTCTCTGGCACTGGAACAGACGTGAGTAGTTTGCTTTTGAAGTTTTATTAATTAATGATTTTTATTTATTTAAAACAAATTTATTAATTAGTTGAAGAGGCATAAATACACTGCAAAGGGGGTATGGTAATGGCGGTCGCGTAGATGCCTAACTGTTAAAGTGGGGGGTGGGGGGGGGGCGGGAAGGACTCATTTTTTTTTAATCACTTTTTGTAATTTTTAGGGGTGCTAGATACCATTTAATTTATTGAACATTTAAACTTTATCAAAACAGTGGTTTAAATGTTATAATTAAAAAATAAACATTGAGAGTGCCAGTGTACATACTTCAAATATGGTGCATTGTAGAGGGCAAAGTTTGACTAATAAAATAACATGACTTTTAAACAATAATGTAACTGCTGTTACTGCAGACAAAAAAAAAAGCAAAAAATGACTTTTTTTTACTTTTAAATATCGGGGCAAATTTATTTTTTACACAAATAAGCTTACTTTTAAATGCTGCAAGCAAATTCCTTCACTATACTTGCTTTGATTGAATCAGTGGTTCTCAAACTGTGGTGCGCGCCTCCCAAGGCTGTATGTCTTTTGTTTTTGATTTGGAAAGGTTGTTGTTGTGAAAAATTACAAATTATTACATATTTTACATTTATTTAAAATAACGCAAAAAGCTTTTGTTTAACGTGCTAATGTTCCTTAGCAACCGTGACATGTCACACGTAATTTGCGTGGTTCACAGAGAATTGTGAGGGTCTCCCCACCTCCCTAGTAATGTTGTTGAAGCTGACACCCTGGGATCCTTCAAGAAGCTGCTTGATGAGATTTTGGGATCAATAAGCTACTAACAACCAAAAGAGCAAGATGGGCCGAATGGCCTCCTCTCGTTTGTAAACTTTCTTATGTTCTTATGTTCTTATGTAGAACCTTTTGATTGACGGCCGTATTTTGGCGGCGGCTTCAATGAGAAATGGATCATTTTGTAACAAATGGAGAACAATGTACAACACTAGCTGGAGAGGGCAGCAGTGGAGGTTCCAGCAAAATGCAGAAGCTGAAAATGACTAAGCATATTTAAAACTGTGCTTTACATGGAGCGGGTCCAGCGGTGCCCCGAGCGTCAGTGTGTTTTTATGCGGTGTTGCCGTGCAAGCTACACTGGCATCTGAAAACAAGACACCCTACCTTGGTATCTAAACCCATAAAGTTTTTTCAGAGGAAGCTCAATGAGTTTATTTATTACATTTCTACAGCGTTTTTTATACGAAAGTATCAGAAAGCACTGTACAGTACACAGCAGAAAAAATAACAAACCACAACGCACTTGTATAGCATGTCACAAATCAAACTGCAACAATCAGACCATTTTATATAACAGATTTATATAATGGATACTGTACCCTTTGGCCTCCTCATTTAGCTGCCACAAGAGTTTATTTCTATTATTGTTGATTCATTTTTTTAACTGCCTATTTTGCCATGTTGCATTTAAAAAAATAAATAAATAAATAAAAAATGAAACAAAAATGATATGCTATGCCTGGGGAATGAGCAATGATTAGTGATTTGTGAGCGTAAAATAAATAGAAATGAAACCTGCATAAAAGATTTGTGGACTAGTTTTGCCGCTAGTTAAGTTTGTTTTATTTGTAGCTTTTTATTGTTATTGTGGACTATATGGCTGTCACTGTAATTGCTGTTCAGTCTCTGGCAGCGGCTGTTTTTATTAATTTCTAGAAAGGGAAAACAGTGATGCAGTTTTCTAATGTGACAGTATAGGTGCTGTGAAACTCAGGAAAGAACAGAAATGCAGCACTGAGTGGCTGAAACACTTGATAGCAGTGGTCTCTAAGTCTGGTCCTGGAGAGGCCCTATCCAGGTTTTCTAGGTGTCTTTACATCATCTGTGGCTAAAGATCTGAAACACCTGTTAATCGTGACTAATTAAGACAATAATTGTTGCAATTAAGTAACTGAACTTGCTTTTCAACTCGCAACCCAATGCATTCTGGTACGTTTTACCTGTCTGGTACCATTCTTTCCT
Source organism: Polyodon spathula (assembly GCF_017654505.1). Classification (NCBI taxonomy): domain Eukaryota; kingdom Metazoa; phylum Chordata; class Actinopteri; order Acipenseriformes; family Polyodontidae; genus Polyodon; species Polyodon spathula. The sequence goes on along the minus strand of NC_054542.1, from coordinate 15,083,901 downwards.
TTAAGAGAAGTGGGACTGTGCTTACCAGAATGCATTGGGTTGCGAATTGAAAAGCCTGAGCTGTCCCGCTGAACACGGAGCCATATGGGCACCTTGGCAGAGTTGGCGCGCCTGGATCTGAAAATGAATAACATACAGAAAAGTCATACAGAAGAGAGCCTCCATATAGGCTACCTTGATTGATACATGCAATAGCTTGTGGTAGTGAAGATCCTTGACACCATTAGGTAAATGGTTTTCTGTATGTAAGCCTGTCTACACTATCTTTCAAACCTCTTCACCGCTGGACATATCCCTGGTACAGACAACACACTTTAAGATAATGTCCATCATCTTTTGATTATTAGTATCATTGTTTAAAAATCACTACTTGTACTTTTGTTCACAAATAGCACTCATCTTAAAATAATAATAAAATTGTTTGTATTGGATCTATATTCTGTATAACTTGTTTCTTTCTATATCCTCCTCTGCTTCTCTCTCTCCACACAGCTGCTTTTATCATAACTGTTTAAAATGCAAAACTACCTGTACATATGTTCTACTGAAACCATTTGAATGGCAAATACTTCAAATGCATTCAATACAATGCAAATCAATAGGAAAATGTTTGACCCTATTGATCCTCCTCACCCTTTTAAACTGTTATTATGCATGTGCTGTCACAGGTTGTCAGATGTGGTTTTGAAAAGGCAAATCTGTAGGAGTGTTGTAAAGTTTCCCAGTTACATAAGTAACAACACATGTCAATAACTGTGAAAAGGCACAGTAAACAACTATAAATTCCGGGAGTACCGAAGATCCCTAGATACATGCCCCCCAGGGTGGTTGCGCAGCAGTTGTGTGACCACATGGTGTACTGGCTAAGCCCCGCTCAGAAAACGGGTCTGCTAATGGGCATAGCCATAGCAGTGGAGCAATTCTGCCATGTGGTTGGCCCCAAAACCCAGGTATGAATACGGTGCCTCAACCCTGCCACTCTGGATGCAGCAGTAATACTGGTGGAGGATTTTGAGGACTCCCTGGTCTAAGCCCAGACCAACCTGGCCACAGCTCCCGTCCACCGGAGCAGCTGCACACCACCTTGTCTCTCTTCTCCAACTACAGCACCGGGACTGAGACCTCCTAGATCTGTGGCCCCAATGGGCAACCTTGCCTCCTCTTCATGGAGGTTAAGGTTGGCCCCCAGCAGCGGTAAAGCTGCTATCCTGGCCTTGTTGCCATACCAGCAATGAGACACATGTGTAACCAATTTTCCCTCCTTCGCCCCTATCTGTTTTGGATGCAACCAACAGGGGCACCAGACCATGTCATGCCCATTGGCAATGAAGTGTGAGGTGGCAGCATGCAATTGGGCATCTTGGAGCGGTTAAGCTTGGGGAAAATGGTGGGGAGGGGCCTTGTATTGTGAATGCAGTTTTAGGCAAGGTGACAACCCATGTATTAGTGTACACTGGGTGTGAGCAGACCTTGATTAAAGCAGCTTTCGTGGGCTGTGTGTCGTAGCAGCCACGACGCCAGGTGCCGATTTCTTGCATCCATGGAGATATGGCAACATACCCCATCCTAAAAGTGTATTTATTGGTAGGGCCGATCAAACACCACCTCGTAGTTGGGGTGGCGGAAAGGCTACCACACCCAATAATTCTAGGTTGAGACCGCACCTGTAAACGTGGCAGAAAAAAAAGGAACTATTTGAAGTGTTTCCTTTTCAAGCTGAAATGTTTTCCCCCATTTTCCGTCCTAGAAAAACTAATACAGAGACGGACTGCAAAATGGGAGAGAGAGCATCATTAAGACAAAGCTGGGGTCTGGTGGGAGAATGCTTTGGTGGTAAACGCCAGTCAAGTGTCAGAAGGCAGTGTGACAGAGAGGGCGAGGTTACTGGGCTATCTAGGGCAGGTGCAACTCCCGCCACTTTCAATATTCCGGACATGTGGTACTCAAGCGTGGACATAGTGTGGGGCCAACATAATGACCCGTCACTAGAGCACACTTGGGGGCAGGTCCGGTCTATTGAAGGTAAGGATGTTGATGGCGCTAGTATATCTACACTTCAGTATTAAGGGGTAATTGCTGCATAGGGTAAACCTAGTCTCGGTCACAAGACAGCCTGTAACACAATTATTGGTTCCTCCGTCTTTTCGTACTGAGGTCATGAGGCTGGCGCATGATATCCCTTTTGTGGGGCACCTGGGAGCGGACAGGACAAGGGAGTGGATATTGGCTCGATTCTATTGGGTAGGTCTTCATACTTATGTCTATGTAGCCACATGCTCAGACTGCCAGCAAGGACTACTGGGTCGAGTGCGCCCCGCCCCTTTGGTTCCACTGACGATTATTTCCACTCCTTTTGAACTCATTGCAGTGACATAATGGGCACTTTGCTGCCTTCTGACTCCGGGTATACGCATATATTAGTAGTGGTAGATTATGCAACGCGATACCTGGAGGCAGTTCCATTGAGGTTCACAAGTGCCGCTGCAACAGAACTAGTGCAGATTATGGCTAGAGTAGGATCCCCAAGGAGATCTTGACAGATCATGGAACCAATTTTCTGTCTAACACGCTACAGCAGGTGTATAAAATATAAAAAAAATATGTCCCATCAGGACGTCTGTTTTTCATCCACAGATGGACTGTTTTGGTGGAGCGACCGTGAAGTAGATGCTGAGACAGTTTAACTCTAGTAGAAACATTGGGCATTGGGTTCCACATTGGGCATTGCTTCTTCCCTACCTCCTTTTTGCAGTGAGAGAGGTTTCACAGAGTTTGACAGGGTTCTCCCCCTTCAAGCTCTTGTATGGCCGAGGGGAGCACAAAGGCTCATCCAAAAATGTAGTGAAGCATGTGCTCCTACTAAGAAATCACCCTGATTTGGTTGGCAGTTTGGCCCAGGACAGCCTCAAATTGGCTCGGCACCAACAACAGCATTACAATAAACATGCACCAAGTCGAACCTTTAGACCAAGAGACAAGGTAATACTGATGCTTCCCTCCTCAGAATCGAACTTGTATGCAAAATGGCAGGGACCATATGAAGTAGTTTGGGCTATGGAAAAGTGAATTACGAAAGCCCAATCACCATAGTGAATGTGAAATGTAAATCCCTGGCAGGCAAGGGAGGCCTTATTTATAGTCACAGGCAATGGTGTAATGGGATAAATTGATTCAGCCGAGTGTTCTTTCAGCTCCAGTCTGAGCAGTGGGATATGTGACAGAAATACAATGAACCTTGGTTGTAAGTCTCCCTCCCGACCTGTGAGGGTGCTAAGCAAGGGAAGAGTTTTTAGATGGGCTGGCTTTACAGTTCTTTCCCCTGGTCGAGAAGTAGGTCAGTCTGGAAATAGGCGAGACTCCGTTGCAAGAACGTATTGACCTAGAAAGGAAACAATGTAGCAGCTGCAGATTACCAAGGGGTCATGCGTGACAGCAGATAAGGGGGACGAAGAATTGTAATCTATTCCTTCATTTTTGGTTATTAATAAGTGACCCGAAAGGACCTGTATTTATGTGGTGAATAATCGTGAGTGTTTTGTTTTGTTCTGTCTATTGTTGCTTGTAATCATTAGACTACTAACATGTTCGGGAGCTGTCGCCAGAGGCCAGCACAAACCCGGGACAGCACTTCACTTGTATAACTGCAAACTGTATTGTACCACTATCACTACTTCACGCACTAAACAGACTTGTATATGTGTTGCTTTTAATGTGGAGATACAACAACGGGAGTATTCCGGGACCAGCCCAGTGATTATAAATGTAAGTAGTACACGCCGTGATATTACTTACCAGCATTAGTATTTACTGTTTGTTTCGCAGTCAGGCACTAGACACAAGGAAATAAAATAAACAAGCATTTTTCACCTGGATTACAATTGTCTGTCTGTTCTTTGATCAACTACACCTGCGCACTATTAACCACTTTGCCACAAGGTCACATGATTGACCAGTTACTACTGTTGCGACAGAAAAAAAACACCCAAACATTTTGGAAAGTAACCAAAACAATATTTTTCATACTGTGTATACAAATTGAAAGCCCTGGGGGGAAAAAAAGATTTACGTAAAACTCGAAAAAAGGTCAAAATAAGCACCAAAAATGAAGGAAAAAAAAAACCAACCAGAAGCGCTACTTAAGATCCTTAGCATTACATTACAGCACAAATACACTTAATCCTTAACAGTAAATGGTGTAATATAAAGCCAGACCTCCTGTCATGTTTATGAAGCGTCCAGATGTTTGTATTGTAGTTGTGTATAAAGTGCTAGCGCACTGTCGTGGAACTTTACAGGTCTGCAACTAAAAGGGCCAACTGCACCAGGTATTCAGAGATATAAAGTTTTATTGGTTTGCACAAATGAGAACAGCTCAGCACATCAGTGCTAGGAAGCCCGAGCAGTGTGTTCTGCCATACAGAGTTGGCTTACAGTTATTATACCTTTACAGAGAGACAGGGTGGTTTCCCTTTCAACCAGTAAGCTAGAGCCAACTCAGTTGGTGTAGCAAAGAAAGGGGGACAGGTATTTACAACATAGTACAATAAAGGTTAGGTGGAAAGGTGGGTATGCCCTGATCAACCAATAAGCTGGAGCCAGCTCAGTTGGTGTAATTAAGAACAGGGGGGGCAGGTATTTAAAGGTAGTACAGAGTAGCAACAAACAGGTTCAGGAATGGTTCTATGCAATTATTCCCCTACATTCCTTCCTTTTGTAATATAATTACAACTCTGATAATTGCAATCCCGCAAAGGGATTTTCCTTATCTTTGTTATTGCATTCACCTTCCTTAGTAAGCAAGGGCATATTAAGAGCGAAATCAGTAGCTCTAGTGCACAGTTTCTTTAGGCAGAGTATACAAACATATATAGCTATTAAACAGACAATACCATAGATACACCAATGGAAAAGTTTAGCCCCCCATTCCCCAAATAGAGAAGAGCTCTATGAAAAAGGATCCCAGAATCCATCAGAGGCATGTTCTGCAAGGATGTGATCCCAAAGGCTGGTCATGTGGTCTACATTTTTACATAGTACACGTTTCGCAGTGTGAAACCCCCATAAATACTCAATTTGTCCTGTTTCCCAGACACCAACAAAGGGTGTTGTTGGAGAAAGAGGCAGTTCGTGGGACACTGTGACTTAATGGCTTGTTTCGATTCGGCCCACCAACCAATTGCTTACACCACTGTACATGTATACTGAGAGTATCATTCGAATAACAGTTAGCATGGTTGACGGCACAGTCGGAGGTGCTGAGATCAGTTCTTGTATAAATATTTATGGCTCCTCTAAAAATGTTCATGGATACATTTTGGCTCTTGTTGTGGAGATCCACCATCTTGTTTATATAGCTCTGTTTCATTTCCGTGGTGGAGGCCGTAAGTATAGTCGTTGCAGGTGCAAGGGTGTTTGACACTTCTACTGGATACAAGGGGAAAGGTTCCCCTGCTGAGTGTGTCATTAGAGAACAAAGATAGCAAGGTTTGGTGATATTCAAAATGTTCCTGGTAGTGTAGCGCAGCAGAGACCACCAGGCATTACTAGTATGGTCTACATTGTGTTCAGCACTCCACTGGTGCAGTGTGTTCCTTTTTGCTTTAATACTGGCAGAGTCAAGGAGCAGTAGTGTGAGGAGACACACGCTCAAGAGCATGGTGACTAGTCCCAGGAGAAACTTGAGTGGAGACATCTTATCGTGCGGTACCTTCCTGCAGTGACCGACGTGGACCTCTCAACTACCTTTTATTGCGGTGGGAGTTGTCAGCAATACTTGGAATGGTCCAGTCCAGTGCTGTTGGTGCCAATACTTCCTCTGAATGTCCTTGATCACCACCCAATTGTCGGGGTGGACGTTGTGTCCAGGTCCTTCTGTTGGGTCGGGCAGGGCAACTCTTACCCTAGAAAAGAGAATTTTAAGCACATCGTTAAGAGCGACACAGTATGCCATGAGCTCATCATCACAGCCTTGGAGCGTTAACTGGTGTCTGGTGTGGGGCAACTGATTAGGCATACACATAATGCGACCAGTCAAAACCTCATGGGGACTCGAACCATGTGCAGCATGAGAGCGTCCCCTCATGTACATCAGAGCCAAAGGTAGTACCGTTCCCCAGGCCAGCCCAGTTTCAGCATAACATTTTGTCAATTTGCTTTTGAGGGTCTGATTCGCGCGTTCCACTGTGCCTCCACTTTGTGGATGGTAAGCACAGTGTCGCTTAAGATCAATGTGGAACGAGGCTTCCAAACAGTCAATGATCTCTTTTACAAAATGGGAGCCATTGTCAGAACTTAATTTCATGGGTACTCCATACCGGGGTATGATTTCCCTTACCAACAGAAGGGAAGGGCAGATGCGTGTTTGACGTCATTATGTGATGAAATGGCTGATTAGGTTTTGGGATGGGCAGACATGGGAACACCTGTACCCCTTACCATGTTCTGCATACATTTAACACATTTGGAGCAATATTGTTCGGCAAAAGCAGTAAAACCAAAACAAAATCTAAATTGATAGACAATCTACTACCCCTCCTTTGGACACATGGTCAAGACCGTGTGCCCACTTACACATAAAGGGATAGCAAGATCGGGTTAGTATGGGCTTGACATTAGGGCCTAACCACAGAACAGAAGAGGATTGGCCATCACAATTTCCATTTACGTTTCTCCTCGTCATTGGTGGAGGCCTGTAAATCAAGAATATCTTCGTGAGAAAAGGGTTGGTCAGTAACAACAGTAGTAAACAATGAGGCAGCAAGGGTGGTCCCCTGTGTAGCTGCAGCTTTAGTTGCTGCGGCTGCACGTGCATTACCTAGGGAAACAACATCAGTGGAGTTAGTGTGCGCTGCGCATTTAACTACTGTAAGACCCCAGCGACTTTCCTGAAGCTGATAGTTTGTGACCCAAATAATAATGTGCTTATTGGCTTTCTGCCCATTAAGTGCAAGAAAACACAACAAAGCGTTAATGTCGGTTTTGCTCTCCTCAAAGGATTCAGAGCACAGTAATAAATCATCAACATACTGCACCAGCTTACTTCCAGCGGTGGGTATGAATCCTGCTAAATTTGTCTGCATTGCAGCACTGAATACGGCCGGACTTTGAGTGTACCCTTGTGGAAAGACTGTCCATGTCCATTGTTTTCCTTCAAAGGTAAAAGCAAACCATTCCTGTGAACCCTCCTCAATGGGTATACTAAAGAATGTGTTTGCCAGATCAGTTACAGTGAACCATTTTGTTAATGGGGGAACGGCAGAGAGACAGATTATTGGATTAGGGACAATTGGGGCCCACTGCTGTACGGCATCGTTAACTTCACGGAGATCCTATACAAGTCGCCACTCTCCATTCGTCTTTCGGACTGGGAGAATTGCACCGAGCTCCCGGGGCCGGAACGATGGCTCCTTTTTTAGTACCAGTTCTTCTAACAGTGGTTAGTGCTAACACCCAAATCTTTCCAGGCTTTTTGTGGTCACTTAGCAAGAGATACATGAGGGATAGAGCCCTTAGTAGAAAAGAACACTCTGTTCTTTTGACAGACAGATAGAACAGTAAAATCCTTTGACCAGTATAAAAATTCAGGGGACACATATTCAACATAGACAGGGCACGGAGGAATAAACCAATCTTTTTCAAATTCAAGGTTGCGTTGGCCATGTGAGAAAAGCGCAGTGCTGTGCATACGAGGTGCTGGCCTAAAGTCTGTTTTTTGAGCCGCATACTTCTCATGCATGCCGTTCCAATTGTGTGATTAGGATTCCTGGCAACAGGTCCCACGCATATAACCAATCTGCTTCTCCATGATATAGTAATGGCACTTCAACGATAACGCCTTCCTGACTACATTCTATCGTGATGCGTAGAGCCATTAACAGATCCCTCCCACACAAATTTACTGGGCACAAACGCGAACATATAAACGCATGGTCAACAGACATATCATTACACTGCACCCTAGCTCTGGTAGTAACCTGTTCCTTATTGGTTTGACCTGAGGCCCCAACAGTTAGTACAGTGTTTCCTGATAACTGTATTTAATTACTGATCTAGCTGCTCCGGTGTCTACTAAAAATATAATCTCTTTCCCTTCTACTGTTAATATTATAGTTGGGCTAGTATGTGTATCAAATTGTAAAGGGCATAATTAATTGGTTCGTTATTAACTTATCTCTACATTTCCCTCTATTTCATGGTTAATTGAAGACCCATCCCCTGTTGTGTTGTACTGCCCCCTTCAGGGCAGTCTCTAGCATAATGTCCTAATTTACCACATAAAAAATATTCATCTCCTCTCTGGCCCACTGGACCCCTACCTTGCCATTGACCTCATCCTTCGCTAATACTGTGCCAGTCCAGTTGCATTTTTCTATGCAACACCTGTCCAATTTCGCTGGCGCTAGGACGGTACATCTGTATTGGTCCCTGCACTTGCGCCACAAACTGTCCAGAGTCTTTATGGTGGTCCGGCAAGTCTTTTGCAATGTCATTTAGTTCCCCAACATCCCAGTCTCTTTGCACTGACACTGTTGGTGACCAAGTGTTATGTCCCTCCTGTGGTCCGGTAAGGTTATATACCTGACATTTGTTTAACTGTTTACTACGTCCCTGCCCCATTCTGTTTGAAGTGGAGAGAGAGACAAAAAATCAACAGACAATTAAACACACATGAGCTCTTTTTGGACGTCCTATGGCCTCAGACCACAACTTAACTAGGTTCCAAACCTATTATGGAGTACTCAGTCTTTGGTCCCAGACCATGGTTAACCTATTCTAGAGTCCCAGACTCAGTATCGTCTGATTCACCTCTCAGTTGCTTGCAGGATCCCTTATCCACCTCTGTGGAGCCCTCAGCCAGACTCAGAGCAGACCCTGCTCATTCCCAGAACATGTTGTCCTGATTCCAGTAATTAAGTTGGAATCCCATCGACTGTTGACTGTTTGTCCCAGGACTACCACCGGGCGGAGTTTAGGATCCTGAGCAATGTTTTCTGCCATACAGTGTTAGCATACAGTTATTATACCTTTACAGAGAGACAAGGTGGTTTCCCCTTCAACCAATAAGCTAGAGCCAGCTCAGTTTGTGTAATTAAGAACAGGGGGGACAGGTATTTACAAGGTAGTACAGAGTAGCAACAAACAGGTACAGGAATGGTTCTATGCAATTATTCCCGTACTTCACCGGTCAAAAAAAAAAAACCTTCAGGTTTTTTTTTTTTTTTCACATTGTCTCCTATTTTGCTGCAATGTTATGATTATTGCCACAATCATTGACTAACTCAATTTGTTTACAAATACTGTATTTCCAGCTCCCAGAACCTCATCCTGTTGGCTGCAGAAGGTTAGACACGTTTTCAGACAGTAACAGGTGTTTCTTGCATGTCTACATACCCCTGGTGTATGTAGACATGCAACTTGGAATATGGAACTTAAAGAAACAGGCCTTATTTATACATCAGAGGAGTTACTAGTAGACAGTACTGGTGCTATATGCAAGTTTTAGATACTTTTGCTCCATTTCTGATGACAAAATGAAGTCTTAATTGACACAGAACGATCATCTTGAAGCAGAATGTTTGGTCGAAATAAGTGCATTTTATGTTCGCTAAAAATGCTACCCCCAAAACCCCTCAACCGTGCATCCTGCACCCCACATACACTTTTTAGCAAGGCTCCGGCGCCGTTGAGTGCAGGCATAACGATTGCATCGTCGCAGCCTGCAACATTTCCAAAGAGATGCCCAGCAAAAACATTTTCAGAACCCTGTATTCGACTCAAATTAGTAGTGGTTCTTTCCTTAGTAACTACAGGGTTTGTGGACTGTCCACTATTTACAACATGTTAAAGTCACCTTCCCGAGCCGTCCTGTATGGGGTGGCTGTATTGAATAGGCATCGTTTGATACCTCTGCTGCACACTTGGATTTTTCTAGAGTGGCATCTCTTCCACATCCAAGTTTTAAACTCTCTTCACTGCCTAGTTAGCACTCTTATTTTCTGGTGGCATTGAGAAGACTGGAAGGTGATGAGAGGGTGGATAAAAAACATTAAAAAAATTAATGATTTGTTTTCATGTTTTTATTTTATTTAATCTGTATTCTCCAGGTGAAATCGATTTGTAAAACAGTTAACAAACACCCTACGAAAGCTGCCTCTTTCTGTCTATTTTAAATGATAATGCTGGTTCCCTGGAAGAATGACAACCATTACTGAATGGGCAGAGCCCCTCTGACCGTCAATCACTGAGCATATATAAAAAAGCTGCCCTATCAGGGCCCTGCTGTGAGGGGGAAGTGCCTCTCGCCTCCTGTTGAAGAGGGATATCCTCACAGTAGCACATCGCCATTTTCTTTCAAACAGAGGTCAGCTGGGGACTCGACCTCAAAGGGTAATGGTTGTCATTCTCCTTCAGGGAACTAGGGTTATGGTAATAACCTAACGTTCCCTTTCAATTCGAATGACAACTATTACCGAATGGGAAAGCTGTATCAAAGCTGTCATGGCTCAAGATTACCGACAGTACAGCTTCACATCGATAGCCACAGAGCCCACATGACGCCTAAAGGCATGCCGCCTGCAAAACTCTAGAGCCCAGAGAGGGTCTCGCCAGGTTTGTAATATCAAGGTGGTAAAAACGCACAAATGTCTGACTACCTGTCCATATAGCAGCATTGCATAACTCATCTAAGGAGGCACCATGAAGGAAAGCCCACGAAGTTGCCTGGCCCCTGGTAGAATGGGCCGTAATGTCCCCCGGTAACGGTAACGTATCGCATCTGTCACCAAGTGCACTAGACGTTGCTTCGATAGGACCTGACCTCTAGAGCGGTGTAGTGACTTTGAAATATGATTTATTTATATATAAATTAGTCTCTAGGCGCCCTGTTTAAGAACGTCCAAATGTTAATAACTGAGACATACCATAATAGTTCTGTGATATCATGTAGAACTCTGATTCCCTTGACCACAATTGACATCCACACAACGTGTCAGAAATATATAAACAATTGTTTATTTAAGGAAAAAAAAGGGGTACACAACTAATCTAATATTACAGAAAGGAAAGGCTATTTGTTAGAGATATGTGTGAATAGTAATATGCAGTTCATTGATTCCATAGTCAAACGATTACAACGACCATAACATCATTAGTATACATGGTTAAAGTGTCTACTTTTGCATTTAGTATTTTCAATACCCGTTTCTCGTTGTAATCGATCATGTCAATATGAACGAGAGTTAATTCAATTTCCCATTCAGCAAGGAATCCAACATTCCAGTACCAAATTTAGAAAATTGGTTTTACCGTGTTAATTTAGTTTAGACGTGATGCACCAAACTAAGATGTTATCAACCTCAGTTGATTTTATATATTCAAATTAACACAAATGGGGCAATGGTGAAATTCTCTGCATTACGAGGTAACTCCTTTTGAGTTGCACAGTTCAAACAAACATAATTAATTTCTTACACTGTTAAACAGGAAGTTATGTTCTATAGCATTTGCTTCAGTTACTTTCTCGAGTCCATGAAGTATTTAATATTAGACATGTTTAATACTTTGATTTCCATATACAGATGTCAATCTGTGTCGATGAATACTGCAGCTGTCCAGATACGCAGTTCTAATGTAGATGATACTTTGCTGTACGCATTTGTAATGCATAGGCTCGCAATACAAATAGTTATTTTCAAATGGAGATCAGCTTGTTGATTTCCAGGCTTGCAACATTATCTTTTGTTGGCAGTTTTCCCACTGGGAATAGTTCCGTTGATCAGGCTTAACTGAGTTCAGCTAATGCATTGCAATTGAAAAGTTATTTAGTTTGTAAAAGTGTTCTTGTGGCAATTCTTCTGTACAGCTTTGCTTCAGTTCGTTTCGTGCAGATACGTGGAAACAAAGACCCGCTTTCGGATTAATGCAGTATTCAGTCTCTCGTAGGACAGACGGCAGGGGCCTTCCTCAGAAGATGATTTTAGCCATTAATCAGAACATTGGTTCTTTGTCTTCTGTGAATTCAAGCATGAGTCCTCCCATGATTCTGTAACTTTGTGCAAAGCAGCACACCTTCTTTGCGGTCAGCATGCATGTCTGGAAGGAGCAGAAGCTTGTTCACGTAGAAAGTCAGCAGGTTTTGTGATTCTCTCTTCAGCCCTGTGATTTGGTTAGTCTGGTTATTTTAGGCAGTGCCCGAGTCCACGTGAAGTGTCTTTCATTGGTTGTTCTCTTACCGACGCAGCCCCTTGTTCTCCATTGGTCTGCTATTTCACCCCCTGTCGGCTGGATTTACGACAAGGACTGGTTCTCGTCTTAGTGTCAAGGTACTCAGAATTGTCTGGAAGTTGCCCTCAGCAAAATACTACTGGTGCCGAAATGACTCATTTAGTGATAGGCAGAGATACAATTCTTGTCCAGTAGTTAGTTTACAACTGTTTCTAAAAACATTCTTGGTCGCAGAGTTCAGTTTGATCCCCAGGAACACTGTGGACCGAGACGGTTAGAAGTTGCTCTTCTGTTGATGTATTGAGAGCCTTAACTTTGTCACATGATCTATGACCTGTTTTGTGTGCGCCTCTGCGCTTGCTTTTGAATATGCGCAAATGTGATTCAGGATCCGAATACCCTGCAGCCTGAGTGGAGCCAGTGCTGCATCCATGCACTTTGAAAAAGTGCAGGGCGCCAGCGAGAGGCCAAAAGGCAGCACGCAGAATTCATACGCATTGCCTTGAAAGGTGAAGCGCGGATATTTTCTGTGCGCGGGACGGATAGAGATGTGAAAGTAGGCGTCTTACAGGTTGATCGATGTGAAACAGTCGCCCGGTTGGACGGACTGGATGATACGCTGTGCTGTCAACATGTTGAACTTCCTCTGTTGAGGAACAAGTTGAGGACCCTCTGAGGTATTTAATTGGTCTGAAACTGCTGTCCCTTTTGGGCACGAGGAATACCTGGAGTAAAAGCTGCTGAAGGCATCACTTGGGCTTGCCAAGCATACAGCATTCTTCCTTTTAAAGATTGGTGACCTCCTGTTGAAAGAGCATCGCCCTCGCTGGTTCGGCGGTGGTGGGGAGCACACGCTTGAAGGGTGGCGGACCTATGCGGAATTGTAGAGAGTCTCATTGTCGATAGCACCCAGGAGTCCTGGGTGCAGCCTTGCCATGGGTCATTGCCGTTGCTCAGTCCGGTTGTGGGTGGGGGGAGGGGGTTTGGTGGCAGCCAGGGCCCCTCTGGGGCAGTCTCCCTTGGACTTGGGAGGGAGCGGGTCTTTCTTAGGCCCCGGCCTCCGTCTCCAGCCAGAGAATCCGGATGCGCGTGAGAGCTCCCTGGTCACTGTAGCAGATGGGGTCCTGGATGACCTCTGCTGAGGCTCTTGGACCACTGATCGATTTTTACCATGGAATTTATATAAATTTACGGGTAAAACCCAACAAACCAGCCAATTTCGGTTCAAGAAAGGAAACGCAATCTGACCTGTCTCAGTGAAGTGAGAGAGAAAATGGCAGTGTGCTAGTGTGAGGACGTCCCTCTTCAACAGGAGGTGGGAGGGACTTCCCCCTCACAGCAGGGCCCTGATAGGGCAGCTTTTTTTATATATGCTCAGTGATTGACGGTCAGAGAGGCTCTTCCCCATTCGGTAACGGTTGTCATTCAGATTGAAAGGGAACTACAGAACACTCCCTGTAATTACACGCAGATCTGATTTTTTTTATGAAACTGTACAGTGCTTGAAAAGTTATGTATTTTGGTATTATCAATAGCTTTTTTCCCCCTCCTTAAAAAAACTAAACAATTATTTTTTTTTTGGATATGTTTTAGAAGCTTCTTTTTGTAAGCCGACAAACACGTATGTTCTCATGATTTAAGTGTGCTTTTATATCAATTTTAATCATGAATCTAATTGGCTTTATGGACAGCAACACTAATGCATGACTTTTACTCTGCAGAGGAGAAGAGCACAAAACCTGTAGACATATCTCACGCTAAAAAGTGCATCTGAATTACTTGCTCAACCATCAATACATCATAGGGGCATATTGCAGAGCCCTTTTATTGTAATCAGGCACAACCTTTAATGTCATTTACAGTAGTGAGTACTTCCCAATCAGGGCATGTTTTGGATTTTTTATAGTTCCTCAATTTTATTTTTTGCTGTTTTTAAAGGAAGTGAATTATCATTAATGACAATAGCACTCTTTTATGCAATTGGCTTCCTCTATTCAGAGGTTCTCAAACTGTGGTTCGTGACCCCCGCCTTTTTAATGGGGTCGGGACTAACAGCACAGTTTTAAAAAAAAAAAAAACAGGTATGTTTTTTTTTAAACTCTGTTTTAACTGCTAGTGACTCCTTTGCTCTACCTGCCTTTTGTCTGAACTGGTTATGTAACGACCAGCTTGCATGTCCGCCAGTGAGCCCAATGCACTTCTGTAGTGCTTAGTCCAGCATCTGATTCAAAAAGTTGCCTGATCAGGAGTAAAAAATTAAAACCTGAAAAAGTGTAGATGCTAAACGGCTTGCTTTGCTTGCTTGCCTGGCAGATATTTTTGATCGCTTAAATATCCAAGGACTGGGTACATGTCTTTTCTCTCACTGACTCAACTGTGGCAGTGGAAGCCAGTTTGTTTGTTTGTTTTTTTTTTTACAGTTGGAAAGTAAAAAAAAAAAAAAAAAAAAAAAAAAGGGAAAAAAAGATTTTTAATTAAACATAACTATTAATTAAAAATAACCAATGGATATATATTAGTTGTTTATTGTCTTGCAATGCATGTTTTTCTTCTCAATACTAACTATTCTGCAATAACACAGGGCAGAGGGGTCGCATGGTCCTTTCTGTTGCTAGAAGGGGTGGCTGTGCAGTGAAATTGGGAACTGCTACGTATCAGTTGATCACCTCACCTTTGAGAAGTGACATGTACTTAATCAATTTGCTTAGGGAAATATTAATGATGGTAAACTAAAAAAATGTGATCACCTTGCTGGGAAAGCCATAGTTGGAATATTTTCCAGAACTAGGGAGTCTGTCTAGATGCAATCCTATTGTAAAATGCATTAATAAAATCTAGCTGTTCTTGATGAAATCGACCCCTAAGAAACAGATTGGAAATGTTGTGGTGGCCAGCAATATATACAGATCAAGTAAAATCAGTTATCCAATCTAAACTGGCAAAGTTTTGATCCTTCTAAGATGAGTTTGATGGCAACAGAATAAAATATTTTGTTCCAAGAGTCTTGTGAGAATTAATTTACAACTTAATTGTGATACAGAGCTTTTCAGGAGACATGGGAGTGCGATCAACACACAAACTACAGTACAGATTATGATTTATTATAGTAAATTGATTTTCTGTCTTGGTTTTAAAAGTTGAGTTTGGAGCATTTGACTGTAAAATTGAAAGAAACCAACATTTATGAATTTGACAACTGTTGTCTTTGCTAACTTGAATTAGGACTATTGTGTTTATTACTTGGGATTAAATATACTGTGTGTGTGTATGGATACTTGTGATCTATATATATGTGTGTATGCATATATATATAATATATATATATTATATATATATATATATATATATATATATATATATATATATATATATATATATATATATATATATATATATATATATAATGTATGTGTTTTTTATAGTGTGTATGTGTTTGTGTGTAAAATTAGATATGGACATACTTCAATGGAAGGATTCCACGCATTCTAAGTACGGTTGAGCTGGTGGGATATAATCCCTGATATATGCCCTTAGAATCTCTGTAACCGCATCACAAAAACAAATCAAACACGATCACTCCATCAGCTATTAACAAAATGTCATTTAAAGTAAATGTCAACCTTTTTAATAAGATGTCAACTGAGGAATGGCTAAATCAAAACACCCTGGAAAAGTGAGCACCTCCTGAGATGTTTACAGTTGCTGTAAGTATTAAAGACAGAAGAACAGTCGGACAAACTGAACCCGTTTCTTCATCAAGCTTTTTTGAAGGTCACACTGCTTCTGTCCAAGTACTAGGCAAATCAAATAAAAGTATAGAGTTTTGTACACATTTTGTAGAGAAGATCGTTGTTATGGAGGACTATATTTTTAGAACTTTCTTTTTAGAGTGCTATGTGGAAGGATACATAAAAAAAAAAAAAAGGAAAACCTAAGTAAATTCAGTTGTTAAATATGTATTAGTCTATTGTGCTCTAACATTGAAGTATATAAGAAATAAGATGCACCACATCGGCATATACGACCGTTTGGTTGCAACAGCGTCCTGGACTTCGTCTCGGGCCCCATTACCCAAACGGTCGTGTAATGCTCTCTGTGTCGGGTCTTGTTGCTTGCATATACAGTAAGTGTAGCAAGTTGGAAAAATAACTTTCTATGCTGTTGACTTACTTTATTAGAATAAGGTTATGTTTGTTTTTCTCCTCTCAAATACAGTTTCTACTAAACTGATTCACTTTTGATGAGTCTCTGGTGCTTTTGCATGCAGTTAATGTATTGGTGTTGACTGTCCAGCAAGTAGAATGTTTAACTCCTGAGTTAATATGAACTCTGCCTTTAACATCCTAGCAAGGTGAGTAATTGTATGGTAATATAGATCAGATGGATTTGCTGATAATCCATTCAGTTGTACTGTTTCCACTGTGCAATGTTTTCTTCTGTAAAACCGCCCCTCCCAGTTCTGTTACCATAGTGATCACAGGGCTTTTGAGTAGGTGCAGTGATTTACCCTTAGGCTTGAACTTGTTGGGAGGAACAAACTAACAATCCTCGGGGCAACATCACTCCATCCACATTTTGATGTTTTTTCCAGTGAAGTTAATAATGATCAACCAATAACCAGAAAAAGCAACAGTATTCACTCTCAAACAAATAAGTTTAGTTAGTTATCTTTATTTTGGCCATAAAAATTCCATAGACAGCTGTTGCTTTTCCAGAGATGCCAAGTTGTTAGCTGTAATGAAGGAGATTATAAGAGCACTCATCACATATATTGGTTATAGTTACAAAAACAAGCAACGAAACATTAAAGCCTATCATGTCTTCATTCCATAATCATGGGAAATACAAGCAAGAACAAGTAGTACAGGGATTATTTTGGTCATTTTTTTGTTGGTAAAATATTCTGTCTTGCGTAATAATAATACTCGACACCCAGTTGTTTAAAACGCTGCAGATCTTAAAGAATCTGAAGCACTGGGCTCAAAACGAGGACACTATCCAAACAAAACTGGAGATTAAATGCAGATCAGTACAGTTAATGTACATCAAAGTAGATGTTGCTTGTAAACCGGATACTAGTTCGATGATTTACCATATAATTCTAACATTACAGCCTCATAATCTTTGGCATAGGATTGTGTATACTTATACGTATCATATTTGCTGTGTCACAGGCTTTGCCTTTCTGGTACTCAAGTTTGGCACGCCTAAATTGATTTTTAGTATGAATTCAGGGCGATGACACAGTACTGCTTTTTTTATATTTTGTTTTATATATTCAACACTTTTAAATATGGTAAATTCAGCCTTTTTGGACAGTTGTGTTAAGTATCTAGCTGGATAGATATTCAGTTAGATGTAGACATCTGTAACCTGTTTTAACATAGTTAACATCTAATTGTAATCTTAATTAAATTCCAGATTAACACCTTCTGGTCTTCACATCCAGGATTTGATCAATGCTATAGTTTTACCAGTGTCCTAATGTGATTTGTTTTGTCCATGTTGTTTTGAAGTGTTGAGGCTGTTGATATTGACCTGACTAGACCATTTATGTATTTGCACAGAATGACTCCTCTCTGATACCCTGTTCTTTTTTTCATCCCCCTCAGGATTCTATACTTAATGCTAAGAAAAGCATGAATATCGGTATCTTCCTGAAACAGTTTAAAAGGTGAGTCTAAATTTTATTAAATTCAGATGTCCTCCATGCAGATTCAAGTATACTGCTTAAGTCCCTAAAATCTTACGTCTACGGACACACCCTGTCTCTCTGCAGCCTCCAGTGATCAGACCTCGACTAAGCAATGTATCACGTTCATTTGGCATCAGTTGTCTATAACAGACAATTGGAAACATCCCA
The DNA here is from genome assembly GCF_017654505.1 of Polyodon spathula. NCBI lineage: Eukaryota > Metazoa > Chordata > Actinopteri > Acipenseriformes > Polyodontidae > Polyodon > Polyodon spathula. The sequence continues at coordinate 15,065,816 of NC_054542.1, read as the reverse complement.
GGTTTTGATTGCAATCCATAATTGATTACAATATTCTAATTGGAGAAGAGTTTTCATCATGTAGGTATCCACCTTTCCTGAGTTTCTGTAATAATATCAACATGGCTACGAGCATAGGAGGGCGTTGATACTGTAGGGGGGTAAGGTATAGCTACATTTTATATTCCAATTATGTTTAATTTAGGAATTTAACAATTGGTAATCATTACATTATGTACGTCATTCATGTTAGGATGTTATCCTCTGAAAATAACATCAGAGTTAATGCTGTAAGAAATAGTGTTAATTACCCCTTGATTTCAAGTTCTGGCCTGGTGTTGAAATATAAGGAAGCTTCCAATTGAGACTATTCAGTTTGTTAAAACCAAAATGATTTAGAATAGCATTCAAGTAATTGGTCAAAGAAACTAATATATAATTAACTAACGAGATGCTCTCAATCGCTTAGCTTAAAACTAAGTTTCATGCAATACAATGAGAACTCTGTCCCAGTTTCCCCATAAACAAAAATAAACATTGAGTTGTGTGTTTTTGTTTTTTTTAATATTTTTTTTATATAGTTTAGTCATTTGCCAGTGATTTTTACCTAGTTTTCTACCCAGTTTAGAATTGCCAATTGTGTTAGTAATCACCGGTTCACCGCTGCAACCCCCTGGCGACCTTGGGGAAACGGCGGCTGACACACGTCCTCCGAAACGTGTCCCTGCCAAGCAGTCTTTTTTTGCACTACGGATCCACAGCGAAGCCATCGGACCTATAGTGCCGGAGGCCAACACAGATCTGAATGGCTCCACAGCAGACCCGCAGCCGCCCTATCAGCCACAGGGATTACCCTGCCGACCTAAGCCCTGGGAACCCCCAGTCGTGGTTGGCAATGACATAGACTGGATTCAAACCTCTGTCCTCCAGGCTATAGGGCGCATCCTGCAATCCACGCGGTGTGCCTTTACTGGAGAGTTGTGGTTCTTTAAAAGGCAATGCTCTGTTTTTTAAATATCTGATACTCTCCACTAGTGTGTGACAAAGTAATTCCTATAGTATTGCATACAAGACATTCTTAAAAATGACTTGGCAGCGATACCATGAATTTACAACAGTTACAATAGCATGTGGAATAGTAACTAAAGGACTTGGCAATGAATAAAGTTAACAAAATGACAATAGGAGCTATTTCAGTTTCCTAAGGACAAATCAAATTGTACTGGATGCAATTAACCAACCAAAGCAAATAATGCAATATTGGCAAAACATTTGTCCTTGAAATTCTGACATTAAAATCATACCCTAAACTTCTAAACTTTTTTTTTTTTTTGGTTGAATGGCGATAATTCTAATGGTTTGCACAGAACAAGCCTGCTACAGTCTGCGCCTGACAGACGTGTGGGTCATCATATCAGCAGTGCACAAAAGGTCAGGTATTATTGGAAGTTAGCAGCTTTTTCAAAAATGAGAAGAGGAGGAGGAAAAAAAAAGAATTATAACCAGAAACGAGCAGCAACTTAAGTATTTGACTCCTGCGAATCAAGCCAAAAATGACGTCCTTTCACAAGGATAATTTAACAGCCTGGACAAATGCAGCTTTATCTCTGGAATCAGACAACATTTGATTATAGTTTGCATCTCAAAATCCTGTGGGTTTTTTTTTTTCCCCTCTGGTCACACATACCTGGGTCGTTTGAGTAACACAAGTCACTAGTAACGTGTTGGAGATGGACTTTTGCCGAGTTGTCATCTTTTCCCCATGGTGAGTGACTGTCAGATTATATGTGAGTGCACTGGTTATGTTAGGTATGTTTGGTCACACAAATATTCAATTTAGAGTATAAGAGGAGAGAAAAATATCACAAGTGTGAACCTTCACAAACATGGTTAACATCCATTAATCGAATCTAATATGGATTGTGTTGTTTTTTCTTTATTTTTCGCATGCTTAAAAATAACAATAAACAGAGTTTAAAAACAAATAGCATTTTGCTTAAAACAGACGCTCTGCCTAATCGGGTTACTGATGATCAGGATTTCTGCTTCAATATGATACAACTCTGGAAGACAGTTCTTCCCAATGCTATTTATGCTGTATAATTGGGATGAAGTATTTTCAAATGATGAATGGAGAGATGGGTTTGCATAGTGCAGTGAGTATGTAGGTATATGATTTAAGCTGGGACTTGCTTAAACCACATTGAACTCTTGAAGGAGCTGGGACTGGTTGCATAAGTGGATTAGACTAGTCTAAACTGCTAGACTGGTCTTAGTTTTGTCACTTAGACTAGTCTAGAAAGTTAGCCAGTTGCATAAAAAGTTAGACTGACTGACTTAATGTTCACCTAAAATGTCAGCCGCCTCGGGCGCTCTGAGACTAGGTCGTTGTTGCCATGGAAACCATAAACCTCTAGATACATCATGGCTTCTCATCATATGTTGTGGCTCTACAAACACTGTCTTAGAAAAGAGACTTTTTGTAGACAGGAAAAATATTCTGGAGGTTTTATTCTGAGACGGAGATAATAGCTAAGTTACGTCTTCTGAGACATACTGCTACAGGTAGAAACCATAATGTCCCTGAGGTGTTGCAGATTTGTTTGGCTCTGAGATTCTATGCAACTGAGTCTTTTTAAAATTCTGCAGGGGATTTTTTGGGTCTGCATAAATGTACTGCTTCAAGAATAGTGCACATATTCTCATGAACTTGCAACTAAGTTAACATCCTTTCAACAGGAGTTGTCTGCACTAAACAGAATGAAAGCTGATAGAAAAGGTTACCACAGCATAAATGTCCAAGTGGTGTATTGATGCTAAACTACAAATGATCAATTGTGCAGCTCATTGACCTGGAGATAGTGACTCTCATATACTAAAAAAATTCTGCTATATGTGACACTTTTGAAGATGGGGCAGTAAATTGCCTCCTTGGAGACCATGGATAGCAACTAAAGCCTTGGTTACTTACACCATTCATCAGTCGAGGAAAGGAAGCTCGTATGCATGAGTGTCTCGCATATGAGAACTAGGAATGCAATTGAAACTACTAGAACCGAGGATGGCTCCTGGCTGAGTTTGTAGCATTATTTGTGCTGCTGCTGTTCTGCGTAGCATAGCAAGGTAATAGCTGCGTTCTGCAAATCTGTATACTGTAGTTGTAGTATTTCTTTCCCTTACTTTGATGTAAGGTTAAAATGGTCTTGGATTGTAACTGTACATTGTTTGTTTAAACTTAACTAAAAATAAGATTGGTTTAATTGACAGATTTATTTTTCTATTTGCTTAGGATTTATTTCTTTAACACTAAAAACAAATACTTAAACATTATATACATATATAAACACACATATATATAGATATATATTATATTTATATATATATATATATATATATATATATATATATATATATATATATATATATATATATATATAAATGAAAAATGAAATTATGTAAGAAGATGTACATCTCTAAGATCAGGAATGAAAATGTTTTCATTACATGTGCCGGACTTATTTATTGCATTTATATAGCACTTTTTATACATGACTGTTGCAAAGCACTGTAGAGTACAGCAGAAAAAAAAAAAAAAATCACAAAACATTTGTATAGCATGTCGCATATACAACTGCCACAATCAGACCATTTCAATAACAGTATACAGAATACAAAAGCAGGAATTTTATAGTTACATTAAAACCCACTAAGATAAGAAAGACGTTTTATAAAAGTGTGTTTTTAATCATCACTTGAAAACTAACAGTCCCAGCTTCCCTGACAAACGGAGGCAGAGAATTCCATAATTTAGGAGCGCTACAAAAAAAGCCCTACCTTCTGTGTTGATTTTGTTGCCTGTTGAATAACCAGCAGCCCTGCATCATGTGATCTCAGAGTGTGGTTTGGAAGGTATGGGGTCAATAGCTCCTGCAAATAAGTACGTGCTAATCCATTCAGGGCCTTGTAAGTTAACAGCAAAATCTTAAAATCAGTTCTATACTGCACAGGGAGCCAGTGTAGAGAGGCCAAAATGGGTAATATGATAACTTTTTTTTAGTCAGAATTCTAGCAGCGGTATTCTGAACAAGCAGGATACCATACATTTTGGGACACCAGAAAAAAGTGCATTACAATAATCAATTCTAGATTAAACAAAGGCATGTATTAGTCTCTCGGCATCAGATGGAAATTGAATAACTGGTCCGAGTTTGGCAATATTTCTCAAATGGTAAAAAGATACTTCAGTAACTTCCCTAATGCAAATCTCAAATGATTGATAGACCAGGATCAAAGATGACCCCCAAACTTAATTTCTAGTTTAAATTTTGATGAGAGACTACCATCTGCCACTGGTCAAGACTGCCACTGGTTAAGCTCATGTAATCCCACATTTCCTTTTAGTTGGTTCTGTGAGCCCACTAGCATAATCTCTGTTTTATCTGAATTCAAGATTAGAAAATTCTGTGACATCCAATGCTTGATGTCTGTAAGGCAAGTAGCTAATAACACGCCTGTGGAAGAAATGTCTGGCTTTATGAACAAATATAACTGGGAATCATCAGCATAGCAATGGAAGTTCACTCCGTGTCTGTGAATATCACCTAACGGAGAGTCATACTGTGTTTTCAAGACAATTCAGTAAAATGGCATGTTCTACAATATCCAAGGCAGCACTTTAGGTCAAGAAGAATTAATACTGATGGAAAGCCCGAGTAGATCGTTTGCAACTCTGACGAGAGCCATCCCGATGCTATGTGCAGCATGAAAACCAGACTGAAGCTTCTCAAATATATGATTGAGTTAGATATTTTTGTAATTGAGTTGCAACAACTGTCTAGAACCTTATCTAAGAATGGTAGGTTGGAAATTGGCTGATAGTAATTGTGGGCTTCAGTGTTCAAATTGTGTTTAAGTATAGGCTTTACTGTGGCTATCAAGTGCTTAGGGAGCACTTTTGTAGGAATAGGATTGAGAGAGCATGCAGTAGCTCCATGTGTTGAACTAGCTCTGTCAGTTTGTGTAAAAGCCCCCGTAGTAGCCGCACTAGGTGTAGTTGGTAAAATTGTGCTGGAGTCCTTAATTAATGAACTAACAAGAGAATAAATACTATGCAATACACGGGATGTGTCCATTTTACAGTGTGGTTAATGTTGACGGAGCAGCATAGTAAGCTACTGTCTACATTAGTGGTTTTCAAACTTTTTAGGCCAAAAATACAAAATTTTTATTTTAATACAAAAATAATTGTATTTTCTAATTACTAGGCTTAAGTACTTACTGATGTTATGTTATATATACAGTGCTTTGCAAAAGTATTCAGACCCCTGTCCAATTCTCTCATATTACTGAATTACAAATGGTACATTGAAATTTCGTTCTGTTCGATATTTTTTTTTTAAACGCTGAAACTCAAAATCAATTATTTTAAGGTGACATTGGTTTTATGTTGGGAAATATTAAGAAAAAGCTGAGGCATTCGACATTCATCAAAAACACACCCCAGTGCCTCTTGCCACTCCAGAGACAGAGCTTCACGCAGCTGTGCCAGATACAGACCTGCCACACACACAGACCGCATGGCCAGAGCACCCGCCACACATTCAGGGCTTTTCCAGACACACTGCTCTGTGTCTATCAGATCACAAATCTTTACTATTTTAGCCCTTATGAGAGAATCGTTAAGATTCTGAACTATTAAAAGAAGTATTAAAGGTGTGGCTTAAACACCAAAGGCTGCTCCAGAACCCAAAAAGGATCCAGCCTTTAGTAACGTCCAAGCCCTCAGCACACACCAATTAAGAGGGGGAAGACATGAAAACTGTATCTTGGCAAAATCTAAAAATTAACAAATTAAAATCAAAACCAGGCTCCCTAGCCTGATGAAGAAAAGAAAATGCCAGCTCCCTATATGGCAGCTTTACTGGAGAGAAAAACTATTTCCTCCTGAATCCTAAAGGCAGCCAACCTACACTCAATATTCATAAGACCTTGTCCACCGTCTTCTAGTGGTAGGTACAACACACACTGCTTTAACCAATAACACCCATTCCAAAAAAACTCTAAGAGCTGAGACTGAATCTGTTTAAATCAATAATTGCGGAGGTTCCACACACAAATTTATGCCAGAGGCTGGAGGCAACCAAATTATTTAACTAAAACTCTTCCTCTGAAAGACATTTGTGGAAGAAGCCACCGCCACCTCTGCAAGCAACCTTTTGCTTTTTCTAGAACCCCATCCCAGTTTAACTGTTCTACTTTCTCATTGCCCAAAAGGACCCCCAGGTATTTAAACCCATTCTGGCTCCGTTCTAGTCAGTCTGGTAAAACCAGAGATCTACACAGTTGTCCCTCCCCAATGAGCACAGCACTGCTTTTACTCCAGTTAACATGCGCTGATGAGACTTTTTCAGATACTTTTTGCTTCTCAGTTAAGACCTTTACATCTTGATTGCAAACAAACACAACTATATCATCCGCATAGGCTGAGAGCTTTACTGACAGGACATTTCAACCTGGAATAGACAAACCTGTTAACATTTTTTAGTTTACATAGTAGTGGTTCAATTGATAAAGCATGTAATATTCCAGACAAAGGGCAACCTTGCCTGATTCCTCTCTGTACAGCAAAATGTGTACTCAAGCCCCCATTTATTTTCAATAAACTGAACACGTTACAATAGAGCAGTTTTATTTTACTAATAAAATCGGAACCAAGACCAAATGCGTTGAGGACTTCCCATAAATAACGGTGGTCTACTCGATCAAAGGCCTTTTCCTGATCTAAAGAAACAAGACTAGTACTAAAGCCAAACTATTTAGAGGCCACTAATATATCCCTAACTAAAAAAATGTCATCAAAAATTGATCTATTTGGGATGCAACAAGTTTGATTAGGGTGTTGTGACAGAAATGAGTTCTGGTGATGAATCTTCCTCCCGACCTGTGAGGGCGCTAAAGAATGAGAGGAGAAGTATCTGGAAGGGCTGGCCTGACTGTTCGTTTCTGGGACCAGGAAGTGGGTCAGCCTGGAAAGAAGTGAGACTCTGTTGTAAGACCGTATTGATTTGAAAGGTAAACGAGGGGCAGCTGCAACAGTTTACCTAGATATCATGCAGGATTACATATAGGGGCCAGAGTAACGCTGATCTTTTCATTCGTTTGAGTAAAACATTTGGAGAAAGAAGGAGTGAGAGTGGAACTCGCAATGTTTTTGTGATATACCTGTTGTGTTTGTTTATTAACTGTCTGTGTTTGTTTCACTGTAGACAGTTAAAGCGCTACTCCGGAGCTGTCGCAAAGGGTCAGCACTGTCCAGAGCACCCCTGCACACCACTTTATCTGTGTATTCACCACGCACCGTCACGTCTGCACTCGCCCAGGACTGGTGACCATGTGTTCATTTTTTGTTCGGGACTGTGCCGTGCTTTGTTATCCCCGCGCTTTACACATTGTTGTGTATAGCCGGGGATTTATTATTTTACGGTCACTAGACCTGGATTATAAATAAAAGCACCTTTGCACTGGAAACTGTTGTCTGCCTGTCACTCCTGCATCGCATCACCGCTACACCTGTTCCCCTCCACTAGCCACTTTGCCACAGGTGTACAACATTATCAATCACTGCGCTCAGTCTATTGGACAAAGCTCTGGAAAGGACCTTCTATTCAGAGCACAACAACGACACAGGTCTCCAATTTTTAACATTTTTGAGATCACCTTTCTTAGGGAGGAGCATAATGACAGCTCAGAGGTCACTTCCCTTTCTCAAAGCTCTCCTCAGACACTTTGAAAAGGTCATGTTGAAACGGGTCCCAGAAACTTTTAAATTCTATTGGTAACCCATCGATTCCGGGAGCTTTACCTTGTTTTAACCCCTGTAGGGCCTCAGTAAGCTCTTCCATCGACAGAGCTTTTCCCAGCTCCTTTTTTGTCTCTTCAGGCAAACATGTCAAGTCCTGCAGGAAACTCTGCACCTTTCTGTGGCCACTTTTTTTTTTTTTTTTTTCTCCAACCCCCCAAAAAAACAAAAAACTGTGTGGGTGTGTCCATTTTGATCAATCCTTGCATTCTGGACCTCACCAGAGCTCCCTGTACTTTTGCATCCAAAAGATCTGCTATTAACAGTTTTGTTTCTTAGCCTTAATTTTTCAATTAAACTATTTGGATTGGAGTCCAGAATTTCTTGAAGCACCAAGACCTCCGGCTCCAGTTCTTGAAGAGATTCATTAGCACTCATTGTAATGTTTTTGGTATATTGTTGACAACAAGTGTTTATTTGGGCCTTTCTCACCATTATCTAAGGTGGGAAAATACATTTTTACCAGCGCTCCATTTTTTTCCAAAAAAACCTGCAACATTTCTTGAAATTTGAATCATTCAACAAACTTACATTATTTCCAATAAGAGCAGCTGTGTTTAAAGGAGGGCAATAAGACAAAGAGAAACTGTTATGATCTGAGAAAATAGTAGGGGAAATTTGACATTGTTTTATCAGATTTAAATGTTCTTTAAAAACATATTTGATCAAGTCTAGCCATTTATTATTATTATTATTATTATTATTATTATTATTACTGTGCTTAACCCAAGTTAAAGTTCACAGTACAGTTAAAATCCCCTGCTAAAAACAATCTCTCTTCAGAGGCACAGTTTACTAAAACCTGATCTAAGATCTTAAACTCCAACCTCTCTTTTCCTTTAGGAGCATAGACATTGATAAACAGAAAGACTGACCTTCTATTACAGTTTTTACCATAATCAAATAACCTTTGACTTCCTCAGTAATAGTTATTGACTCGAGTTGTAAAATTCTCTAAATAAAACTGCCACCCCAGCACTGACATTAGAGCCAAGGCTAAAAGCTATTTCCCCTTTCCATTCCCTTACCCAGTTGGACTTTTTCAGATTGCAATGTGTTTCCTGCAGGAATGTTGCATCAATCTTTTTTTGCAACAAGGATTCAAAAACTAAGGCTCTCAAGATCATCTCTACACCCATTTATATTTAGATTCCCTAGTAAAAGATTTTCACTGGGATAAATAGAGGAAAAAAAAAACAAAGTAATGTAAAAAGTTTGTTCTCATTTTATTTACTTTTGGTTAAGACTACTACAAGTTTTAACAACAAAGTTCTTTAGACGTCAGCGTTCCTGCTCTGTCAAATTAGACCCCGACGGCGCCTTTACTAAAGCCACAGAATTTAGGAAAAAATCTTTTTCAGATGTCTGAGATGATTCAGTGAGATCTTCCTCATCTTCGCGCTCTAATTCTAAGCTGCTCTCCCTCACAGTACTGCCAATAGCTATGCTCCAGCACTTCACCCCATCAGCTCCTTCACTCTTACAGACTTTCTTTGCTACACCTACCGCTGCAGTGTCTCCTTTCTTTTGCACTTGTTTTTTCTTTTTTGGGGGGGGTTTAAAACCATCATTTTCATTTACAGGCTCACTCATCTCTACTCATCTCTACTTCTCCCACTACACTAGTATCAAATTCTCATCTTTTATTAGAGGTACACTGAGAAGGACTCTCGTCCTCTGTTTTACCAGCCTCTGTCTCCTTTATTTTTCTCGTGCCAGCAACAACGTCTTTTCTACGTCAACCTGCTTTAGTACTCTTTGGTTCTCCCCTGCAGCAGCACCATCACTTGACCCTGCTGCCTTTCTCTCTAACTTCAGCCCTATTAGCATTCTGATGTTCCCCTCCACCAACAACGCTACTTGGCTCTTTTACTTTTGGTTTCGGGCACCACAGAAGTAACATTTCTTCCCTAATGGCGAACATCAGGTATGGGAGCAGAAAGTCCCAATTCTTCCCATCTTTATCAATCACTTTACATAACATTGGTTTCAAGGTTCGATTGAACGTCTCAACTAACCCATCCATCTGAGGGTTATAGTCGGAGGTCCTCAACTGCTTAATATTCGCTAATCTACAGAGGTCTGCCATGACTCGGGACATGAAGGGGGTTCCCTGGTCAGTTAAGATTTCTTTGGGAAACCCAACACTGGTGAACCTGAGCATCAGCTCCTTACAGTTCCCTTTGAGGCCATGGTGCGAAGCCAGTTTAGGTCTGTGTTTTAAATGTGAACGGGCTGCTCAAATGATACAATTTTTTTTATTCTGATCTACTCTAACCTGTAAGTGTAAAGGAACTATTAGGCTGTAGGAATTCAATCTTGTTGTTATATGGTTTGCCAAAAGATCTTACTTTTGAAACAAAGCTGTCAAGGATTACTGCTTACACCATGTTGTTTAGACCCTGAATAAATGACCTTGATTAAGGAACCTTTGTTGGAAAACTAAATTTGTAAAGTGTGTTAAAATAAGGCCATATGACCTACAGTACTTAATGTATCTAAGGAAACATTCATCCAATTGTGACAAAACTGTATGAATGGTGTTCAGTGTCAGGGAGCTCTCCTTTCATGAGATTGTATTGATCTAATGAAAGCTGTTTTGCGAACTGCTCACCTGAATTTCACCAAGCATTGCATGTGCATTTCCTAGGTTACTTAACATGCAGTGAATGAATTATGGCATGTCTGTGCCGCAATGTATTTCATACTTACGCTAATTTGTTGTGAATTCAACATTTTGTTTACATCATATCCAGTCTCACAATAAGATGTCCCGAATTGTCTAACTTTTTGATTTGGGATCCGATGTGTTCAGGTCAAAAATGCCATTCACAATCTTTCCAGGACTCTCTGGTATCACTTAGCAAGACTGGCGCTGACTTGGGAGAGGCTACACAAGCGACAACACTCTGAGAAGGATTGCTATTATTTTGTATTATGAATATTGTTTTAATAGTATTTATTATTAGGATTAGGGATAGGAATTTGGAATAGTTTCCTATTTGAATACACAGGGTGCAACATTTTTGTGTATTCAATTACCCGAACTCAGGTCTCTTGCGCTACCAAGAATAAAAGGCAAATGCATGTGCACAAGCAGACAGCATAACAGTGTAAGCCGGCTTAGTTTAGCTGGGTTCACAAAATGTACAAACAATATCCAAGATGAGATTTCTTCGTTCAATACCCTATTTCCTTAGGCACAAGTTTTTCCTTTCGTTTACTGAATTAAAATACAAAACTCAATGAGCAGCAATGTCACAGAGTGTATCTCTTCCAATTAAAGCAACAGCAGCATAATATTGTGCAAACCACCAAATAATATTTTTCGCTGTAGCATATTCAGAATAAAATAATACTTATAGCAACCTAAATATTCTAAATCTGTTTAATTGTAACAAATTATATTTATGAAATAATCTTGTGTAATTTTGTAACCTGGCCAAAACAGTAGAAAATACATTCCAACATTACAATAGTTTAACATTACTAATTGCAACTAGCCATCAAGTCCTGTCATCAGATGAATCTAAGTCAAGTTACTTTTTTTATTCAATAAAGTATAAATAATTCAAAACAAGGATACCTGGTTGTACTTTTAATGGTCAGTGCAAATGTTGGTGTTACTCCATCCATTAACAGAAAGTCAACAGTAGATGTTTTATATTGAACTGCAGTCCAGAGTTAAAAAATAACTCCCTTCCAACTCCAAGTATTTTGCCTTTTCTTATTAGTCACTGTGTTGTTCTGCTTAACATTTATATCACACATTCAAAGTTTGCCAGTGCCATGCTCCCGGAAGCTGTTTCACGACTGGCTAGTAACAGCTGCAGAAGCTGCTGTGTACAGTCATTACAGAGGAACTGATACAAGGATGTGTTAACACTAGCTAAAAACAAGGCAATAAAATTTGCAACATTTTCAAACAGAATACGATTACTGTAGAATGTTGCTGTTACAAGCATTGCATAATTAATTGGGGTCCTTACGTTTAATATGCAATACTGACATGTTTAAGTATAAATATATTGAGCCAGGTAAAATTGCATCCACGCCAGTAAAAACATTAGTTCAGTGGCCAAAGGGGCCAGTAGTTAAAAAATGTAGAGTCTTGGATTGTGAAGAAACTTGGTCTGCACATTTATTTACTTTCCGTCAGTAATGCAGTTTAAGTGAGAAGTATATAAGATCATGAACTCTAATCCTGTGTTTTTGTAAGGGGCATGATGTGATCATGCTGAAATGGCTGAAAAATTCATTCAATGAAAGGACTGAGCAACCAATATTTGTTCTCTTCAGTGGTTTGCAATGCAGTAGCTATCCGGGTGTACACCTTTATTCATAGTGTAGTGTTGCACAATAAATGAGTCATAGCTGCTAACAATTACTGTAAGCAGTTATTGCCTGTTTTGTAAAGATAACTTCCTGTGGTTTGAGGGCTTACCAATGACTGTCACCGTGGGGGCGGCGTACAATTGGCAGAGCGCATCTAGTGGGGAGGGTCTAGTTCAGCCAGGGTGTCCTTGGCTCACTGCACACCAGCGACCCCTGTAGACTGGCCGGACACCTGTGGGCCTGCCTTCTAGCTACCCTGAGCTGCGTGGTCCTCCAATGCCTGCAGAGTGAAAAGAAGCTGACGGCACACGTTTTGGAGGACGTATGTGTCTCTCTTCGTCCCTCCCAAGTCAACGCGGGGGTGGCAGCGGTGAGCCAGGTTGAAATAAAAATAATTAGACATTTCATATTTGAAAAGTAATTGGTAAGAGAAAAAAAACAATGGCAAGTATGGAACACCATGTTGTCATGCAAATAAGGAGGAATTCTGTGATAAGAGTTTGGCGGTGAGCCACTTAATGGCATACATTCATAATCTATGTACAAGATATTGGGTAAGATTCCCAGTACTTTGGATGTGGTATGAAGAGTGGAAAAACTGTGTATGCATATATTGTACTTTTCATAAGAAAAGTATAGTAATCTTTTTGAAAAAAAATCTTTCTCATGTCAAGGTAAAGAATAATGTGTTTTGGACTTGTACCATGTAATAAATCCTCTTGGTTCCAAGTTTGTAATAAATTCCATCATGAAAATCAGTAGGGGAATATTTCAGCTAATGCCTTTATCGGTTCATGATCAAATATATGAAGTTACGGGTGGGGTCACAAGATTCAGAAGAAATAAACTCTGTTAATTACTCCAGATAATGTCACCTGGTAGTTGTTAAATTTCATATTTAGACTTATCTAGTCTCTTCATCAGTAGAGATGTCTGCTTTTTCCTGAAATATGAGACATTTCACCTGGTTTTAAATGAGGAGATTCCATTTCCAGGTTGTTTTACTTTCACTAGGTGAAAAACCTGTGTTAACTCAAAGTTAGTGAAATGGGGTCTAAAGCTCAAGTTAGACCCTTGAACTTTAACCACTTGTCCCCCAAACCAGGCACTACCCTTTCAATCAAAGCATACGCCCGTAGTGTTCTGTGTCAGTGAATAATGCTTGTTTTGTTTATTTTTTGTTTACTGCAGGCCTGTTCAGGAGATGGTGGAAGACATTAAACTAGGTTCCATGAATAAATTTGGAGTAGGAAAACTACAAGAGCTTTGTAAACTCTTGCCAGAGGATGGAGAAGTGGGTCAAGTTTTATTTATGTATTGGAGAATGGATCAGAGATTTCCTTTAACCTGATTGATTAAAAGAATATGAGATCCCTAATCTCTGGTAAAGGACCTCAAATGTTATCATTCATGTTTTAATCATTTTCTGCTTGATGAAAGAAAATCTACATTCAATTTCATGCCTTCTGAATGTTGTCTTTTCAGTGTTATCTACAGTCTGCTTCCTAGCTGTCCTATATGCTCAATCAATCTATCTTAATTTTCTATAGCAAAATAAGTTATAATTGCTATCAGCGGCACTACAGTAACCATGTGATCAATATTTATTTTATTTATTCACATTTATATAGCACCTTACGTCGCATGAACCCCAAGGCACTTTTACACAAAATTAAAAATCAATCCATTGTAAAAAGTTAAATAGGGTTTGGTGAGAGAAAGAAAGCAGTTCATATAAAAATAACAATAAAAACAACATAGTAGGAACATTTACTACAATTTGAAATTAGAAAGGACAACAAAAAAGCAGTTACTGTATATTGTATAATAAAAAAAACTGATAGAAGGCTAGTCTGTAAAAATACGTTGCATTTCAAGTACGAAATGGGATGTAATGCAGCCATTACCGAATGGGATATATAACGTCTTCTAGCCCGAATTACATGAGCACTGCTCTTTTGAAGAGCCCCGTGTGCACCAGACACTGTCTCCACCCCCAGGAATGACGCATGAGGCTCAGCCCCATTTCCTCTGTGTGTCTGAGGAAGAAGTGAGCACCAAGTCATTAAAAAGAAACAGAGAAGTTGATTTTATCACTTTTTCTCTCATTTCATATTGAAGAAATGTCACCTTTAGTGATAATTCTTCTTGGCTTAGGGGCTGATTTAAGTCCTCTCCGGGCCCTGTGCGAAGCCAACGGCTCTCCCTTCCCTTCCCCGGGATTCAGTATCTTGTTGCAGCTAAGTTCACACACTCCCTTACTGCTCGGCTCTTTGGGAGTCGATAAAAATTCTTGCTAGCACCATTTCTTATAAATATATTTATCTATCAATCGATCACACCTACCCTTCATTATATTGCCCTTTACTATTCTATGGATTTGGATATATCGCGGTCTTGGAGTTTGCTCGCTATTTTTACTGTCAATGCACATGCCTCAGCTGCATATACATAGGCACCTGGAATTACTGTTAGTTTTATTTCATACTGCACACCACAAACCAAAATATACAAAACAATTAAACAAAGCATTAATGTCGTACCGTTATCATATACACACGCATTGCACAATAACATTTTGTACACGGTATACTGTGTTAGCCATCTGCTTTTCGCGCTAGAGTTAATAGCTTTTTAGCTACACTGTGCTGTCGAATTGGCAGGAGCTTTTTTGACCAGAAAATGTGTTTCTATGCCTTTGCCTTTGTTTGCTTTGCTGCACTGACAACGAAGACTGCTAGATTTTTCTATTTAGCAGGCAACTGCAGCCCCTGTCAGTTTTACAGTGCATGCTTGCAATTTGCCAACGGCTTTCTCAGATTTTTACCTGCACGCCACTTGTCCTGGTACCAGCCCGGTGACTTGCTCTGCCGGTACCAGAGCCAGTACCAGTCACCCAGTTGGTACCAGAGCCGTTAACAGTCATCTGGTTGGTACCACAGCCTGTACCAGTGACTTGGTCTGTACCAGAGCCGGTACCAGTCACCTTTTATTGGTACCAAGGTTAATACCAGTCATTTGGTTCATACCAGAATCTGTAACAATGACCTGATTTCAGTCTGGTCCAGTTTGCCACACAGACCATTACCAGTGCTCTGTTTTGTGTACTCTGTGTATACAAGTTTTCAGCACCAGACAGCTTACTGTCTGTTCTTGAGATGTGCAGGTCTGCACGTGATAAGGCGCTATAAATTGGAGTTGTTGTTCTCATATTGCACAGCTGAACTGTTTTTTTTCAACCTGCACCATGCCTGGGTTTCACCTTTGTGCTAGCTGCATGAGAAACATTCCAGCAGAGGATAAGCACGACAGGTGCATCCGCTGCCTGGGAAGGGAGCATGCAGAGGGAGCAGTTAAAGACCACAGCTGTTGTGTGTCTTGTGCTCATTTTTCGTAAAGGACACTGGAAAGCCAGCTAGCTTGCTGTTCCAGGGACTGATCTGCATCTCTGACACCAGTGCAGATGACTCGCCCCTTTCGTCTCCTGCAGTGAGGTCAGAGTCCCCACTCCCTGTTACACCAGGAGCTAGGAAACAAGCCTCTAGGAGTAGGAGCAGGACTAAGAGCCCGCGCTCCTCAATTCTCTTCATCTGGCTCAGAGAGCTCCCCCTCTCCACCAAGGAGGAGGAACAAGAGCTGCCGCAGCAGGCATTCTCATACTGATTGGGTTGCGGGGCAAATGGAGAAACTTTATTGAAGCTATGAACCAGCAGCAGACCCCTTTTAACTGCGCTGCTGCGAGGCCACACCCTCCCATTGCTTCAGTCCCTAGGGCTCAGGCAACATTGCCTGACCCACAACCTGAGCAGAAGGATGCCATGTCCCTTACTGCATGAGCATGGACTCCCAACAACTAATCTTCCCATCCGACAACATGGAATAAGATGTCTTGGCTTCCACGGTATGCCTTGGGCAATCATCCTGGGAGCACCCAGCAGCTTCCCCGGATGTCTCCGGGTCACTGGACAGTCCGTCTAGGGTGCATAATGCAGATAAGCTGGGCCTGCCTCAGTTTCCGTCTGTTGAGGCTTCCATTGCCTCTCTGGTGCAGAGTCCTAATCCTAGCATTGCTGCAAAAGGACATTTTCATATCTTAATAAAAAGTGCCGCGTTACTGAAATGATGCTGAAAAAGGCCTCTGCATTTTGCACACATCTTGGTAGTTACAGTAGCATACTAGTGTCCCAGAGAACATGGTTTTTGTCACTGACACAGCTCATGTTTAGTTATTCATCTCATTGAGATGCAGAGCAGCGTCTACATGCCTTCAGTATGGCTATAAATGGGGTGTATCCCTGACGTGTATTCCAGATATACTGCAATTTTTGCAGGACCTTTTTGATGAAGGGAAATCTCCCTCCACACATAAGGTCTACCTGGCAGCTATCTCACACTGCCATATTAAAATTGACTAGGTCTCCCTACATCCCCTACATTGAGCAGAGCTGAAATTCCTGTCTTGCTATTACCTCTGCTAAGTGAGTAGGTGAAATGTAGACCTTTTTAACAGCATAAGCCTGTTTGTTTTTTGAACTAAGAACTAAGATTACTTATCACAGTAATCCTGATTTTCTACCTGAAGCCTTTCTGCTTTCCATATCAATCTGTCAGTGGAAATGGAGGCCTTCCATCCACCTCCTTTCTAGTCTAACAGGAAGATGAAGTTCAGTACCCTCTGCCCGGTTAGGGCACTGCTGTATTATTATGTTGACCACACTCAGTTGGCAGCAGTCAGAGCAATTGTTTATCTGCTTCAGTTCTAAGTTCCATGGACAAGTTCTTCAATTGCAACGGCTTAGGTATTCTATCCCATTTGGCAATAGTTACATTTTGTACTTGAAAGGGAAAATTAGGTTATAATCATAACTCTGGTTCCCTGAAATAGAAATGTAACCATTACCCTTCAAGGTCACTGCATTCACTCCAACATAGCAGGCCTGAAAAGAAAATGGTGCTGAGCCTTATGCATCATTCATATGATCTCCTGGGGGCAGTGATGACGTCTGACGCATATGGAGCTCTTAAAGGAGCAGCTTTGTTATAAGTGCTCAGGTAATTCGGGCTATAAGTGGTTATATGTCATTCTGTAATGGTTCCATTTCAATTTCGGGGAAACAGGGTTAATCTAACACTTTCAGTCATGATTTAAAGACAGTAAGATTCCTAGCTTCTCTGACAGAATAAGGAAGAATTCCATAGTGTTGGAGCCTTACATGAAAAGGCCCTTCCTCCCATACTATTTCTATTCACCCTCAGAATAACCAACAGCCCCGCATCCTGTGATCTAAGAGTGCAACTTGGAGTATACAAGGTCAACAACTCCTGGAAATAACTGGATGCTAATCCATTGAGGGCTTTAAGTTAAAAGCAAAGTCTTAATGTATTCTAAACTTCACAGGGAGCCAGTGCAAAGATGCCAAGATAAAGATATTAGCAATTAGTCTCCGGTTTGAATGAGAAATTGAAATCAAACAACTAGATGCAGACTGATTTACTTTTAGCAACTTTATAATAACAATAGGCACTGTGCTGTCTTGTTTAATACCTCCTTTCCGCTGCCTGGCTTTGTAGGCTTCAGCTGCCCAGGGCTAGCTGCCGGAATCAAAAGAGCATTTCAGTGCTTTTTTCCAAACCTGGCCAACCTCTGAAATTCTTGCCATGCGTCAAAGGTCAATGGGGGATTGTATTGTGTTATATTAAGCAAACCGGTTTATTACAAATAAAAAAATCCTGGTTAAGAAGGAGAGCACAGCAATGCGACTTCAGACTTTTGTCTTGTGTACCGAAGCAAGGTGAACATTGTTCAATTTAACAAAGTTCTCTGCTTTCGAAGAAAAACAATAGTGTCATATGCAAGCTTTACTTATATGAAAGATCGGCCACAGTGGTAGTGATTTCCTTGTCGGTTTCTTCTCTACAAGCACCTCCTGGCTACGTGCTGCACTTCCTTTGTAGCTATTTTAGCTACATCCAGTATGCGTTAAAAAATTTGAGCAAATAGGCACGCTCGGCCGCTTGGGCGAGCAGTGGAAATGCCCTGTTTTATTGCCGTGAGTATAACAGAGCTAGGAGACTTTGAGTACTTAATGAACACACTGAATAAGTAACTGAACAAACACAATCTGCATTAACACATTTAGGCTACTAGATTTTTAATTACTAAAACTTATTTTCTTTCACAAATACGTTTTAGGACCTAATGGTATTAAATACTGAAACTTACACAAATACACAAACCCGCTCTCAAATCCTAATTACATTTTTTTTTTTTAAAAAGTACTTGTTCTTTTAATGTTTTGCATTTGAGGCAAAAACAAACATTCACAAACAATCTTTGCTTCCCAGTGCAAGTAGGTTTTTTATTTGTTTATCAGTCTAGTATTAAGTTATTTAGGTTATTAGAAATACCCACAACATGACCTTGCCTACCGCTGGTAATCTTAGCTTTACAGATACAGCACACGACCCCGAGATTAACAAAGTATCCGTGCTACTGAAGCATGAAGGAACCAGACTGCACATGGAATTCTGAGCAAACTGCATTACTCATGGGAATCTTGAGCAAAACCATTTGTATTCATTTGCAACAAAACTAGTGCTGAATAAAATCGCCAAAACACAGAAAAATGTAATTTGCTGAAGGACCTCTCGCTATCAACAGTGTTTATACAGGTGAAGTAAGAAACAAGCTATTTTCATTCACATTTTGCATGATGGTGTAGTGTTTTTATCAATTTTACAAAATAGAATAACATCTGACACAAAACAATGATCTGATGGTGGATTTTATGTTCTGTAGTGTGAACAAAAAGGCAGAACAAAGGGTTTGCATGGTATGTCTCTACCAATGTTGCATTGCACAGGGCATATTTAGCCATAGCAAGCCATAAAAGTGTTGCTAGTTTTACAGATGCAGCACTCAACTATTCCTTATACTGACCCCAGTGGTCTTCTCCGTCCCACAGGTGAAGAAGCTGCGAGCGTTCCGTGGAAGTCTTACTCGGCTCACTGAAGCAGATTTGTTCATGGTTCTGCTTGTCCAGGTGCCCAGGTGAGTTTATCCATCTCTCTCCAGTTTCATGGCTAGCATAGGGTTGTAATTTGTTTTTGTTTTAGTTGTGAATTTATTTTCCAAGACTAGTATGGCTTTTGCAGAAACTCATTTTTGATGCACCTGATCAAATTAGATGAATTCACGAACCATGCGTTTGAGGACTGAAATGACCCTAAAGTAGCATAAAGCAGTATGTTCTTTACTTTAAGCGGACTTCACTGTATTTAATCACTTTCAAACTCTCTCTCCAACCCCAGCTACAAAGAACTCTTGCAGTGTATGGTCCTAAAAGAGGAATTCACTCCACACATGGAAAACCTCAAATACGCCATCTGCACCATGACGTTTGCAGCTAGAGGTAACTTGTTCTTTACCAACTTGTTTATTACAACAACAAAAAAACAAGAATGGAACAACTCGGCTGTTCAATGGAATCCATCATCCTTGGAAGTTTGGCTTATGGGGGGAGTACTTGATATTTAACCCTTTGCTCATTTGGGTAAAAGGTTTACAAACTGGCCAAAGCATGCCGGCATGATGTGCAGCGAGGCCCAGGAATGTGGTTGGCGTGGATGTCATGTCATGTGATTCTTTCAAAGCTGACTGCATACAGAGGGGGTTGTAGCTGTTATTTTATTCATTTAAATTACTGGAGTAATTGTTTATTACAATATTTTTTTATTTCCAACTGAATTTTGAATGGTAAACTACCTTATCAAATCTCATGCATGCAAAGATTTTAACTCTGTCATGACTTACCTCTCCTTCTAGATAGCCTTATTAAATAGTAACCTGATGTAATACTTGCATGACATGTCAGTTGATCAGTTAGTTGCCCCTCTGGTAAGTGTAGTAAGGAAATCTTTAGGAAACAAGACTGGGTTCCTCCTGTGGTACAAGTAAATAGCTTGACAATGTTGTTGAACAAATTGCTATTGCAATCTCTGTGGATTTAGACGGTTCTACAGCACAGACCATTCTGTCCTTTTTGTTCTGATTTGAGCCTGTATCAATGTGCACACTCCCTTTTGAAGAGAAAGCTTCTCCTGAATTACCTTAATCAAGTAACCCTTTGCTAAGCACTGTTAGACTCCCACCAATGTGCCTGTGATTTTGTAGTTTACTGTTAACAAAGGCAGTACGACCTTCAGATGACAGACCCCTCGATTGCCTCCCAGCAGATGGGAGAAAAACTGAACGTGAAATAGAAAAGTGAAATCATCTGCATGCTGCAGCAGATCTCATGAGCTTGTTACAAAAGCCAGTAAACGCCCTATTTTCATCTCTGAAAGTCCATTGGTAAAGCTTTGAGTTGGACACCTATAACACCATCATAAAGACTATATAACAAACACTGCAACCATTTGCATACATCTCTGTAATCACTTTGAAAACCAACATAAGATGCATATTCTAACCTGCTAAGAATGAAACTAACATGTCATTCTTGATCTACTGTATTAAATATTTTTTTTGCTGAATAGCAACAAATGTTATGAATGCATATATGCATATACAGGTTTTCAATGTAATTATAGGAAGGACTGTGCGTGTAGTTAAACAAAGCTATGAAGCCTTTATGAAGGTGTTAAATGCTATACTGTGCTCAATTCAAACTGAGTATTACCAGCCAATTAAATTGCTAATATTAATATGGGTTAATTACAATTGGTAATGGCATTTGGAACAAACATCAGTTGAAAAGTTTTAAGTGCGATAACTTAAGTGGTGAATCTGTGTTCAAATAATCTAGTTTGCCTAACTGTACTCAGAGTGGGTTATTTACACATTTAGAATGTTTGCAACTACAAATCAAAACTTGTATTACTACTTTTAACGTGTTAGTCACAAACTTCCCTGATGTGATACTGCTCCCAGTAACAGTTTCCATTCAACTGTTTGAAAACAGTTTTTCATTGAAGATGTAACAATGTAACAATTTGCTACAGAAATTCCAATAGTCATACAGAGCACAAGTAGAATGATCACCAGGAAAGAAATGTGGATGTAGAAACTACGACTTTGTTCCTTGACAAGTGCCTGTCTCTTCCCCAGAGTTGCTAAATTGTGTTGACTTGCATACAGTCATTCGTCTGGTGCTGAAGTTGGGGAATTACATGAACGCTGTGAGTACACCATGTGAGCATTCTGTATAGAGATTGGGAACAAAGATCAGGTGTTGAGGTTTTAGTTCTAGATTATTAGGAATGGCAGAAGGTTAAAGTAACCATTCTCACCATTTCAGAAGCTGATTGCTAGCTGTGGTGTTGACTCTATAGGGGAAGTACTTTCCTCTTTAATTTTGTCGCCTATTCTCGGTGCATGTTAATTGTTCTCACTGTGGGAACAGTTACTGTATACATCAAAATTGAAAATGTCACAGTTGAAACACTTCTTTATGGGCTGCTCAATAGGGATGTTGTAAGTTTGATATCGTACACAGCCCAGGAATGATTTCTACTGGGGGGGGGGTTCTCTTAACTACAAAAAGCCTACTGGTTTGCCAATATTGACAACTGTATTTGTACTGGTTACATTTGCTTCTCATCCTGTCCGGTTGTACGTGGTTGTTGTGTGCAGGGTGGCTATGCGGGCAGTGCCGTGGGGTTCCGGATGACATCACTACTCAAACTGGTGGACACAAAAGCAAACAAACCAGGGATGAACCTGATGCACTACGTTGTGATGGTGAGACATGTGTGAAGTTTGGGGGTTGGTGGTTCTTGCAGCTCTGTACTCTGAGCTCTAGCCAGGAAGAATGTTAACTTATGTATGGAAGCAATTCTCAGCTGCACGTCCCGCATGTACGTATCCCTCTGCCCAATTCAGAACGTTTTCCAGAGGCCACAGCTTGTAGCCAATTAATTTCAGCTCCTGGAGTTGCTCATTTGCATGCTGTTTTTTTTTTTTTTTCTTTTTAGACTTCAGCAAAGTTGTGCAGTATGCTGATCAAGTCTTGACTGTAAGATGTCAATTAAAGCTGTATTACACACTTTTTAAAACAAGTAAATATTGTGTTCCTTTTCAGACAATAAGCAATAGGCCATTTCTTAAGCTAATGTGATAGTTTTAATAACAACATTCCCCATTCTTATACATTAAAAAAACTAAAACAAGACTACTTTTGATTCTACAAAAACATGCAGTATCTACCCTAACAACAGTGGCAATGAAATTATACAAGATCAGTGACATGATAATTGGCATCACCTGGTGGTCGAGTGCCAAAGCAAAGCCATGTCATGGTCAGTTTTAAATAGAGTACTCCTGTTTTAAAAATGACCACAATTATATATAGTGTATGAACTTCAAAAGAAAACAAAATGTACCTGTAACATTACTGCAGGTAGAAAATTATCAATTTGATAACATGATTCTGTACATCAAAATATAATCACATTTGTGCACTTTGTTACAGAAATAAAGCAGGAGGAGTTGGGTTATATATAAAAATAAAAACAAAACAAAAAAAAAAAGCCACCAGTACCAGTGGTGATTACAATATTAAATTGCATGGTAACTACCAATTAGTAACATGTCTGTGCTTTAATGAAAAATATCAGTAACCTTTTTAAATATTAGCCTTTTATTGTAAACATGTTTCGCCAACCTTACGCAGCACTGCAGGGCATTTCTGTCACCCCTTCATCTGGAGTAGTGAAAGATCAGTAGTAAGGAATTTTCAATTTGACAATTTTTCAGGTAGAATAGGAGCTAAGTAGTCAGTCGCATGTACTGAGGAACGCCCACAAAATCAGAGCTGACGTGACTTTATTATAAGCGGCTTCAGATCAGCTTACTGGGTAGCAGCAGTGTTGTATCGGTCGTCTTAAATGCTGTTTACTTGAAAAAAGGGTCGTAAATGCAATGACTTAATAAATATGTGGTACAGCCACTTTCTCCTTATTCGTGAGATTCTTGGGAATTCATTGCACTCCAGTTTATCTGTGGTCCGACGAAGACACCGGCTTTGACCTTTGCCTCAGACAGCTTAGGGAAGAAGTCTTGAAGGTACTTGAAGGCTGCCGACTCCTTATCTAGAGCTCTGACAAATTGTTTCATAAGGCCCAATTTGATGTGCAGCGGTGGCATCAGCACCTTCCGGGGGTCCACCAGTGGCTCCCACTTGATGATGTTCCTCCCCACAGAAAACACGGTCCGCTGTGGCCAGTCCCACCTGTGGTAGTGCGCCTTGGTGTCCCTGCTGTCCCAAAGGCAAAGATAGCAGGGAAACTTGGTAAAACCGCCTTGGAGACCCATCAGGAATGCCACCATTGCAGCCTCTTGATGCCATCTCAGAAAAATGCAGATATGTATCCACTTAGGCAGCTGGAACTAAACTGAACTGGTGTGTTTAAGGCCCCTATATTTATACTACTATTTATATTACTGGAAAGTTCTAGAAGTTATTCCAAGTTTACTCAGCACTGAATCTATCTGGAATGTTCTGGAAAATAGGTACATTTCACAAAAGCAAAGTTTGTGGGGAATAATAGCCATTTTCTATACTTTTGAGGCATAAGCAATTAGGAAATAAGACTTACTACCCAGGAACCAAAAAAAAAAAAAAAATGTGTTACACGGTGTCATCTGCAATTCCATAAAACAGAAAGTTATGCTGGTTATTACAGCACTATTGATAGTCGTTCTGTTATGCACCCGTGTCTCACAACTGACCACACATACACACTACACCTCATGTTGCTCTGCATCTTGTTCCCCAACCCCCACCTGATACGCATCAAACATGTGGATGCGACACTAGACATTGATCATGGCAGTGGAAGTCATAGAGGTACAGTGTGATGTTTGACCAGTTAGATTTTAAATTAATGTTATCAATTAGAAGTTAGTACGAAAATGTTTCTGTAAGAAAAAAAAAATACATGTGCATGTGAAATACCTAGCCCAAGTGAAAACATCATTATGTGAACAAACTTAACACATTAATATCCCAAAAGCATGTGTTCATTTATTTACTTTTTTAACTACTGAATTTTGACCCCTTAGTTAAGGCCGAATTTGTGGTATAATGCTACGGTAACATATTGAGTTACATACCGCTTTGTAGTTTTCAGTACTAGTTTTCAGTTGAGCGATATAGTTCTGTAGTTTCTTTGATTTACTTGAAAATGTAATAGTTGACAGTTTTCAAGTGAGGATGTTTAATTTTATTATAACCATTAAAATATTTAATCTATAAAAATGCAATACACTTCGCTGTCCTGAACACAAAGTAATAAATTATATAAGTATAAAAGTATAATTAATATCTAAAAAAGAGTTTTCACCAGTATTCGATCCACTGATTTTGGCGTGCTAGGCAAACATGCTAACCACTATACTGTAGTGATGTCATCACCTCGCACACAGAAGTGACAGGCAGGCCGGGAGAATGTGTCTGTGTAGTGAGAGATACAGAGCAGTAACACACAAGCACAACCACACACATTCAACAACAAAAATAACGGGACAATGGTCAAAGGTGCTTTGGACTGTTGATGGATGGACAACGACACCTGTGCCTTTTGCCAGTTCTTTTGTCAATTCAACTCGTCTTCTTTCTAATCCTTAAGGATATTATCTTCAAGTATTGCTCATCCTTGTTAGACAGCTTTTTGGGTCTTCCATTCTGGGGTTTGTCAGTTACTGATGTTTTTCTGTACTTGATTATGCTTCAGGTATCACACCTTGAAAATCAAGTGGCGCAAGCTATTCTTTAGGTTGTTATAATAGTAGAAAACACCAGTGGAGGCTTTGCTCGTAATGCATCATGTCTAAGACTTTTGCACAGCTGTGTGTGTGTGGTATGTTACAATGAATCTTTCAATGAACAGAAGTTGACCTGACCTCTGCATGGTACAAAGTTAAACATAACACCTTTCTGCAAATTTTAATACAGGATTACTATTTATTTGCATTTATTACGGATTCAAAATAATAAACAAAAGTGAATATGGCATGTGCAAAAGTTTGGGCCACCTTTTGGACCATTCTTAATTACTACTTAAAAAGATGATTACTAAGGCCCAGAAAGGTTGATTCATTCGGTAGGGCTTCAGTTAGTCAGGTGAAGTCAATTCCAGTGTTGAACTATTACTCTGAAGTAACTTCATACCTTCTAATCTGTCAGGCTGTGATTGTTGTTCTGCCTGGTTTCAACAACGATAGGCTCCTCTAAGCAGATGTCTGAGGACTTGAAAATGAAGGTAATTGACTTTTACAAAACAGGAGAAGGCTATAAAAAACTCTCAGTGCTTCCAGCTAGCAATTTCAACTGTCAGAAACATTGTCAAGAAATGGAAGTTAAATGGAACGGTTAAAGTCAAGGCAAGATCTGAAAGACCAAGAAAAATATCACATAGACTTGCCCAAAAACTGGTCAGATCTGCACAATAGAACCCACAGGTCACTGCAAAGGACCTTCAGAACAGTTTAGCTGACACTGGAGTAGTTGTTCACAGGTCCACAGTACAGCGTACCTTACACAACAAGGATCTGCTTGGGAGAGTTGTCAGAAGGAAGCCTTTTCTACGACCTCATCACAAAAGTCAGCGTCTAAAGTATGCAAAAGAAAACTTTGACAAGCCTGAAGCTTTTTGGAACAATGTGCTTTGGACTGATGAAATGAAAATTGAACTGTTTGGCCACAACCAAAGAAGGTACATTTGGAGAAAAAAGCATTTCAAGAAAAGAACACCTTGCCAGCTGTTAAGCACGGGGGTGGCTCTACTATGCTTTGGGGTTGTGTGGCATCCAGTTGAACCGGAAATATTTTGGGGGTGGAAGGAAAAATGGATTAAACTAAATATCAACAAATCCTAGAAGCTAATGTACTAAAGTCAATCAGGACACTGAAGCTGAAAAGAGGTTGGATATTTCAGCAAGACAATGATCCAAAACATACCTCAACATCAACCATGAAATATTTACAAGAAAGGAGGAGAAAGGTTTTGGAATGGCCGTCACAGTCCCCAGTCTTGAATATTATTGAAAATGTGTGGGGAGATCTCAAACATGCAGTACATGCAAGGAGACCTAACAATCATTCAGAGCTGGAAGAGTTCTGCAAGGAAGAGTGGGGAACATTTTTTAAAGGCAAGAATAGAAAGAAAGCTGGCTACAGGAAATGTTCGGAAGCAGTTATATCTGCCAAAGGAGGTGTTACCAAGTAGTAAGTGACAGGGTGCCCAAACTTTTGCACGCGCCATGTTCACTTTTGTTTATTATTTTGAATCTGTAATAAATGCAAGTAAATAATAATCCTGTATTAAAATTAGCAGAAAGGTGTCATGTTTAACTTTGTACCATGCAGTGGTCGGGTCAACTTCTGTTCACTGAAAGATTCATTATAACATACATTTTTTATATATAAATTGTTTTGAAGTCATAGGTGTGCTGCTACTACTCGATTTTTTTTTTTGCCAAATCGACTATTAAATATTGATGTTTATTTTAGAAAATAGACAAAGTTGATTTGGCAGAGAGTATGTTCTTCACTTTTTAGAATACAACAGCAGTTATCTGCTTATTTAGAGGGAAGTGCCCCATGTCCCTATATTTGTTACTCTAATAGCTTTTGTTATGTGCTATATAATGTTTCCAGCCCCCCATCCCAGTGTATACTCTAACACAGTTTCTATTGTTCTGCCTCTGATGCAGGAAGCAGAGAAGAAAGACGTCTCTCTTCTGAATTTCTCCAATCAGTTGCAGCACATTGGTCCTGCTTCCAGGTAAGGATGACCAGTCCTATATTGGTTCCCTTGGCTTCCAAAGGGTCCAGTCGCCTGCCAGTTTGGTTAGTTTGTATTACTGATGAATTTCCTAGTGAATTTCCTCCCCAGTTTCAGAGTCTTGGCTGACTCCCAACAGGTTTTCCTCAAGGATTCTCCTGCACTTTGCACCATCCATTCTCCCCTCTGTCCAGACAAGCTTCCCAGCCCTGCTGAAGAGAAGCATCCCTATAGCATGATGCTGCCACCACTGTGCTTGACATTTGGGATGGTGTTAACTGGGTGGTGAGTGTTGCTCTTGCGCCAGTCGTAAAGCTTGGAATTTTTGTCTCGTCTGACCACAAAACCTTTTTTCATGTCTGCAGTATCATCTACATGCATTTTTGCAAACTCCATAAGAACATAAGAAAGTTTACAAACGAGAGGAGGCCATTCGGCCCATCTTGCTCTTTTGGTTGTTAGTAGCTATTGATCCCAGAATCTCATCAAGCAGCTTCTTGAAGGATCCCAGGGTGTCAGCTTCAGCAACATTACTGGGGAGTTGATTCCAGACCCTCACAATTCTCTGTGTAAAAAAGTGCCTCCTATTTTCTGTTCTGAATGCCCCTTTGTCTGATCTCCATTTGTGACCCCTGGTCCTTGTTTCTTTTTTCAGGCTGAAAAAGTCCCTTGGGTCGACACTGTCAATACCTTTTAGAATTTCGAATGCTTGAATTAGGTCGCCACGTAGTCTTCTTTGTTCAAGACTGAACAGATTCAATTATTTTAGCCTGTGTGCATATGACATGCCTTTTAAGCCCGGAATAATTCTGGTCGCTCTTCTTTGCACTCTTTCTAGAGCAGCAATATCTTTTTTATAGCGAGGTGACCAGAACTGCACACAATATTCAAGATGAGGTCTTACTAGTGCATTGTACAGTTTTAACATTACTTCCCTTGATTTAAATTCAACACTTTTCACAATGTATCCGAGCATCTTGTTAGCCTTTTTTATAGCTTCCCCACATTGTCTAGATGAAGACATTTCTGAGTCATACGTGCTTTAAGATGAGGTTTTTTGAGTAATGGCCAACTGGCCAACTTTGTGTAGGGACCGGCTTATTGCTGATGTGTGAACACTTCTCCCATCTCAGACACAGAACTTTGCAGATCTCCCAAGGTCACTGTTGGCTTCAGAGTGACATCCCGAACAAGTTTCCTGCTTGCCCTGCTGCTCAGTTTGGGAGGGTGACCTGATCTGGGTAGTGTCTGGGTGGTATGATGCATCTTCCACTTCTTAATGATGAACTTCACTGTGTTGAGAGGCATAATCAGTGCCTTTTGAAATTTTCTTGTACCCTTCTCCTGCTCTGTGCCTCTCAACCACTTTATCCCTGACTTGTTTCGGAAGCTCCTTGGTCTTCATGGTTGCTTTGATGTATCACTTTGTGAGTTGCAGCTTGAAAGTCTTCATATACCTGATGGAAATTATATACAAGTTCAAGCACTTTGAGTACAGGCTGAAACCATTTCACGAAGTTTGACTTTTCAAACAAATAATTTGCACCTGATCTGATTTTGGGCTGCAGTAGCAAAGGTATTGAATACGTATGCAACGGAGATGAATCTGTTTTTCTCTGTAATTATTTCTTCTATTCTGTATGCATTTTTTAACTTTTATCAATGTGTAGTAGGTTGTGTAGATTCTGCATGAAAAGTCTGATTTGAAAGCGTCGTGGAGTACGCTCAGGTGCCAACAAAATGTGAAAACTTTGCAGGGGGGACCTGGGCATATATATATATATATATATATATATATATATATATATATATATATATATATATATATATATATATATATATATATATATAATCTGCACAGCCATGGTTGGTTGGCTCCTCCCGTTGCACCCCTGGCTGCGGAAATGTTGCCAAGAGCGAGGCTGTCAGCAGACTTGCTGGTAGCCAAGGCTGGCTCCTCCAACCTCGGCAAATCCCTGGAGGTCAGCATCAAACTTCCTCCATAGCAGACATCCCTGGGTGATGACGTGCCTGCATCCCTGGGCCCAGAAGGTGGTGGTGGGAGCTCCACTTCTCCCCCTGGTGATGGAGCTGGGACCAGTCATGATGATGGGGTTGGCCACTCTGGCAGTGGCTGTGGCAGTAGTGGCCCTCTTCGCGACAGCTTCAGCCGGGCTGTTTTCCTCTGTGCTCTCCTCGGCAGCTTGTGCAGTTGCTGCTGAGAAACGCCAGCATCACATACTGGTCTTTTTTCTGGATGGCGGAGGTGGGAGCTGCAGGCGGTCTCCCCCTGGTGGTGATGGAAGCTGCAGATAGTCTCCCTCTTTCAGTGGAGGTGGGAACAGGTCCCCCTTCGGCACTTCCTCCCTCAGCACCCCCCCTGTCTGGGCACACTGGATACTCATGCTTCCATCAACCCCCCTCCCCCCCCAGGGGGGGGGGTCATCCCCCCCTGTAGGGTGTTGGACTCGTGCTCCCCCTGTCTGGGCGGGGGAGACAGCGGGGCTTCGCCCTCTTGCACTGGAGACCCTGCTACTTGGGGTGCTGTTCTCTTTATGGCTGCCTCCAGGTAGTAGAGGACCAACTCCACACCTTCCTCCAGGGTATTTGGGGTGTGTTCCCTCCCATCGCTCCCTATCCATCAGCCACAGGACCTGGCTATGGGCATGGACTGGGCCTTCAGCCCAGCGTTGTCCTGGATCTAGTCCCGCAGTCTGATGGCATCTTCTGCTATTACCTTTTACCTTAAACTTTTTTTTTTTTTTTTTTCACCCCATGAAAAGGAAAAAAAACCTTCCTCCAAAAATCCACACACAACAAACGAAAAAAAAAATTAAACAAAATTAGAAGAAACACCGACAGCACTGCGAATGAAATGAAGGCGCTTCCTTGCGCCGGTTTATTGCAAATAAAAAGTTTAAACAGACAAAAACACTTTGTAAAAGAAAGCATTGCATTGGCCAAAACAGACAAACAAAATGGACGTTAAACGGTGGACGAATGGACAAACAAACACTGTGAGTCAAAGCAATTGTTATATTTACTTTCTTTTAGTTTAATTCTCTCCTCTCCACACCCGTTCTCCACTCACCAAACACACAACCCTGACGTGAGTAAAACCTGCATCTATATATACTGTTGTGCCGGGATTCAATTACTAATTAATTATTCACTTGAATCCCAGCACATGAACAAGTTTGTGCAACCCCATGCTCACATACTGTTAAATACTTTAAATGCATGTGAAGTGCAATCCCCTTGCCTAAATACAACCTATATATTTTAAATCATGCGTGGTACACAGACCCAATTATATCCCATGCACCAATACTTTTACGCCAAGAATAACACACCACATGCAACACAACACATAATACACATGCGCGGGGCACACTGCCACAAGGATACAAGAAAAATTTCAAAACATTTGAGTATCCCCATTTCAACTGTTTTTTCTATTATCAAAAAGTACAACACACATGGTACTGTTACCACGCTCCCTTGGTCTGGAAGAAAGTAGGTTATTTCACCAAGAACAAGTAGAAAAATTGAGGAATGTTGATAATTCGAGATTGACTGCCAAAGATATTCAGAGTGAATTGGCTGCAAGAGGGACTGGGGTTTCCATTTCAGCCACAGGTCGAGTATTGCATGGTGAAGGTCTCTGTGGTCACAGACCAAGGAAAAAGCCACTGTTAGGAAACTGTCACAAGGACAATTGTTTAGTTTGCAAAACAGCATTTGAATGATAGATATGAGTTCTGGTCAAAGGCTTTATGGAGTGATGAAACACAAATAGAGCTGTTTGTGGTGAGGCGTACAAAGAAAAAATCATCATACCTACTGTCAAGCATGGAGGTGGTAATATCCTTCTATTGGGCTGTTTTTCCTCTGATGACATAGGAAATTTAATTCCAATACATGGTAAAATGGATTCCATAGCATATCAAAAGATATTGGCCAATCATCTGAAACCCTCCGCTACAAAACTTGGTTTAAAACGCAACTGGACGTTCCAACACAAGTGAGCCAAAGCACACATCAAAATCTACTTCAGAATGGTTAAAGAAGAAGAAAATCAAGGTTCTGGAATGGCCTAGTCAAAGTCCTGATCTAAATCCAATTGAGAATTTTTGGTATGAGATGAAGAAGGGAGATGTGCACAAGAGAAGTCCTCTGAATTTGAATGAACTGGAACAATTTTTCATTGAAGAATGGTCAAAGATCACTAAAGAATCGTATGAAAAGCTCTGACAAGTATCACAATCATTTAATAGAGTTTATTGTTGCTAAAAGTGCCGCAACTAGCTATTAATTTCATTTTTTCATATTTTTCATTTTAATTTTTTCATATGAGAGAGAGAGAGAGAGAGTCTACACCCCGTCTCATAATTTTCACCTTTTGTTGCCTTATAGCCTGGAATTAGAATGCATTTAAAATATTTTTTCATTTATCAACACATTCAACACCACAACTTCCAAGTGAAAAAAAATATTCTAGAAATTTGTAGAAAATTAATTAAAAATAAAAACTGAATAGCTGAGGTGTAACCAATCGCCTTCAGAATCACTCACCAAGTTAAGTGGCCTCCACCTGTGTTAAATTTGTAGTGATTCACATGATTTCTGGACAAAGTTCAGCAGCTCCTGTCGGTTCTCTCGGCTGGGTAGTGCATTTCAAAGCAAAGACTCAACCATGAGCACCAAGGCGCTTTCTAAAGAACTTTGGGACAAAGTTGTTGAAAGGCACAGATCAGGGGATGGGTATAAAAAAAAAATATCAAAGGCATTGAATGTCCCTTGGAGCACGGTCAAGACAATTATTAAGGTGTATGGCACCACCAAGACTCTGCCTAGATCGGGCCGTCCCTCCAAACTGGATGACTGAGCAAGGAGGAGACTGATCAGAGAGGCTACCAAGACGCCAATGGCAACTTTGCAAGAGCTATAAGCTTTTATGGCCAAGACTGGTCAAAGTCCCAAACAATATCCCAAGCACTCCACAAATCTGGTCTGTATGGTAGGTGGCAAGAAGGAAACCATTACTCAAGAAAGCCCACCTTGAATCCCGTTTTTGAAGTTTGCAACAAAACACTCATTCTGTACCCGGTAGCAAAACGTTTTGTGGTCTGATGAAATTAAAATGGAACTTTTTGGCCTAAATGCAAAGCGTTGTTTGGTGCAAACCCAACATGGCTCATTACCAAAAGAACACCAACCCTACTGTGAAGCACGGTGATGGCAGCATCATGTTATGGAGATGTTTCTCACCGGCAGGGACTGGGGCACGTGTCAGGATAGAAGGGAACATAATTGGAGCAAAGTAAAGAGAAGAAGTTCACCTTTCAGCATAACAATGACCCAAATCACACAGCCAAAGCTACACTGGAGTGGCTAAGGAACAAAAAGGTAAATGTCCTTGAGTGACCCAGTCAGAGCCCCGACCTAAATCCAGTCGAAAATTTGTGGCATGACTTGAAGATTTCTGTCCATCAACGCTCCCCAAGGAACTTGACAGAGCTTAGTTTTGTAAAGAAGAATGGTCAAATATTGCCAAATCTAGGTGTGCAAAGTTGGTAGAGACCTATCCCAACAGGCTCGCAGCTGTAATTGCTTCCACCAAGTATTAAGAGGGGTGGAGACCAATTATGATCTTTCAGTTTTGTATTTTTAATAATGTAATTTTTCTCAATAAAACCTTTTTCCCCTTAAGTGTGGGGTACAGTGTGTAGATAAGTGGGGGGAAAAAAAATCCTCATTTAAATGCATGAAACTCTGAGGCACTGACATAACAAAATGTGAAAAAAGTTCAAGGGGGTGTAGACTTTCTATAGTCTCTCTCTCGCTCGCTCTCTCTCTCTCTCTCTCTCTCTGTATGTGTGTATATGTGTGTGTGTATGTATGTGTGTGTGTGTATATATATATATATATATATATATATATATATTATATATATATATATATATATATATATATATATATATATATATATATATACAATACATACATACATACACACACACCCCCTACTTAGTTCAATCCAGACGGTTGTCATGCTGTTGCGCAGGGGAGACAGCACTGTGGTTGATCCCCGGAGCCAGCATTGCAGTTGTGTGTGCTGATGTGCTGGGGAGGCAAAATAAGCTGATCCCTGGATCCAGCATCACACTTCAGCCATCAACACCAGGCAGAAGGATATCTACATCATCAGATGGAAGGAAACGCAAATGGATGGAGACTTGGATGGATCACATTTGTTTAATGTAAAGCTATGTTGGCTATATTTGCATTCTGAGTCATTTAAAAAAAAAAAAAAAAAAAGGCATAATACCATAGTAGTGACGTCAAAATGGAATATTCGTCTAGAAGATTATACTTCACCTTTGACCCATATTTGACTCCTGTGCACCCCAAGATCATTTTTAAACACAAAATCGCTCGACAACTCACAATTTGTGCTTTTTAGGCACTTTGTAAATCTTCACAGATTTGTTAAATTATCCTCCACCAAGGGGAGTACGAAACAAGCAAGCAAGTCAAATAATGTTCAACTCTGACAGGACCGAATTCAAAAAGTGTCTACTCCATTGAAACACCTTTTCCTTAAATATGTTTTTGCAGTTCATTATCAGTTTAATTCACCATTCCTGAACTGTCAAAAAGAAAATTATATTTAAGATTCTTTAACTTAATTTGTTATTATTATTTATTAAATTCACTTGCAATTTGAACCTTAACGTCTGTTTTGTTGTCTTTTTATTAGATCCCAAATATCCATGTATTACAAAAAATAATAGATGGGCTTCAATGAGTTAAAGGAATATAATTCCATCTCGGGTTTCTGTGACTGATTTATTTGTGTGTCTACCAATGCTCAAACTCTAAACTTGCTTACTTCCAGCATTAACTCCGTCTCCCTCTCAGTATCTTGTCTGTTGCTCAAACAGAAGGTGTGGTAGTTCTAGCATTAAAGGCAAGATGACATGGGGACATTTCTGGTAAGAATATGAATACCTAGGAACTGGGACTCAACGTTGGGAGTGTTCATTTCATGTATTTAAGGTTCCTTAAACAAGAAGTGGAGGCAGATTTCCAGAAGGAAGTGAAAAGGGTTGCAGATATGCAGTTGATTGTTGAGAGACACGAGGAACTGCAAGAACAGATGGCATCCTTCATCCAGGTGAACAAAACACTGTAGCACCCTGTAAATAGAAAACTCTGCTCTAACTTGTTTCAGTTGTTTTGGTACAACATTCTTACTGTTTCTCTCTATTGACAACTCAGTCAGTTTTGAAATAGTTATGCTTTTCATGATGCTCCTCATTTGGATGGTGATTTTGTTATGGATTAGTTCATACGTGTGTGTGTGTGTGTGTGTGTATGTGTATGTGTGTGTGTGTATATGTATATATATATATATATATATATATATATATATAATTTTTTTTTTTTTTTTTCTGTCTGACAGATTAGACAAAGCATTCACTTTATATGACCTAAAAGGGAATAAGACCTCTCAAATTATTATATTATTAAGTACTGCTTTTTAGCATAATTGTCTCTGCATTCCACGCACTTGTTGTCATTCCTTGTCGTATTACACACTCCTATGGATAAGACAGCACTGTTTAAGCGTCCCCTGGTGTCTTGTTTTTAACACTACATAAGAACACTTAAGAAAGTTTGTTTACAAACGAGAGGAGGCCATTCGGCCCATCTTGCTCGTTTGGTTGTTAGTAGCTTATTGATCCCCAAATCTCCTCAAGCAGCTTCTTGAAGGATCCCAGGGTGTCAGCTTCAACAACATTACTGGGGAGTTGATTCCAGACCCTCACAATTCTCTGTGTAAAAAAGTGCCTCCTATTTTCTGTTCTGAATGCCCCTTTGTCTAAACTCCATTTGTGACCCCTGGTCCTTGTTTCTTTTTTCAGGCTGAAAAAGTCCCTTGGGTCGACATTGTCAATACCTTTTAGAATTTTGAATGCTTGAATTAGGTCGCCACGTAGTCTTCTTTGTTCAAGACTGAACAGATTAAATTCTTTTAGCCTGTGTGCATATGACATGCCTTTTAAGCCCGGAATAATTCTGGTCGCTCTTCTTTGCACTCTTTCTAGAGCAGCAATATCTTTTTTATAGCGAGGTGACCAGAACTGCACACAATATTCAAGATGAGGTCTTACTAGTGCATTGTACAGTTTTAACATTACTTCCCTTGATTTAAAGTCCACACTTTTCACAATGTATCCGAGCATCGTTAGCCTTTTTTATAGCTTCCCCACATTGTCTAGATGAAGACATTTCTGAGTCAACAAAAACTCCTAGGTCTTTTTCATAGGTTCCTTCTCCAATTTCATTATTTCCCATATGATATTTATAATGTACATTTTTATTTCCTGCGTGCAGTACCTTACACTTTTCTCTATTAAATGTCATTTGCCATGTGTCTGCCCAGTTCTGAATCTTGTCTAGATCATTTTGAATGACCTTTGCTGCTGCAACGGTGTTTGCCACTCCTCCTACTTTTGTGTCGTCTGCAAATTTAACAAGTTTGCTTACAATACCAGAATCTAAATCATTAATGTAGATTAGGGATAGCAGAGGACCGAATACTGATCCCTCTGGTACACCGCTGGTTACCACACTCCATTCTGAGGTTTTTCCTCTAATCAGTACTTTCTGTTTTCTACATGTTAACCACTCCCTAATCCATGTACATGCGTTTCCTTGAATCCCAACTGCATTCAGTTTGAGAATTAATCTTTTGTGCGGGACTTTGTCAAAAGCTTTCTGGAAATCTAAATAAACCATGTCATATGCTTTGCAATTATCCATTATCGATGTTGCATCCTCAAAAAAATCAAGCAAGTTAGTTAGACACGATCTCCCTTTCCTAAAACCATGTTGACTGTCTCCCAGGACCCTGTTACCATATAGGTAATTTTCCATTTTACATTCTTCTGCATACTTCATAGCAACAAACGGTATACAGTAGGCTACAGACTGTCTTAGGGCAAGAGAAAGCAGATCAAGGTCAAAGTCTGCAACATGCCATGGAGTACTTACATTTTTAGATTTTGAAAATTCTCTAAAGCTATATTTAAATTTATTGTGTTGCCTCCCTCCCTTTGTCATCTCTCTTACTGCATGGCTTCAGGTTTTGAAAGATATTTGGAAACTACCAATACATTTTTATGGTAGTATGTTGACATGTTGCCTAATTCAAAACGCAAGCTTGTTGAACCTCGCAATTAGAATAAACACACAATATTTTTTTCTAACATTATTGGTAAAATTGAATAAAGCCTTCAAGCCAGATTTAAACTGCGTTTAACGATCGATGTATTTTACGTCAAGAGTTTGTTGAAAACACTATTTCTGTTCATTTATTATTCAAGAAGCCGTTATTTAAATAGCTATAAAACTTTTTTCTTTAGATACTTCAACAGGTCTGTCGTTTTTATTCAGGCATGTGAAATAATGTCAGCAGCCACAGCTATATCTACATACAGCTAGACTTAATGTAAAATATAGTCGATGTATTTTGTTAACATTTTAAAAATATGCATTGCGCTAATGAATAACAATTGTTCTAATTATTCTAACAACTTTAAGACTGCATCAGATTTAAAAAATGCATGTTCAACAGTGTTGCTATTTTATTTGTATCATAATGAAGTTGTTGCAGTAGTTCTTTTAAACGGTGTCCAACTACTAGCAGCTCTCGTATGCTTTTCAGGAAGCCTGTATTTCAATTTCATATTCGGGCTTTAGTAGTGTCTCCCACATATGCGTGCGCCATGCGTTCAGGGAAACGCAATGTATTTGAAAA
Source organism: Polyodon spathula (assembly GCF_017654505.1). Lineage (NCBI taxonomy): Eukaryota > Metazoa > Chordata > Actinopteri > Acipenseriformes > Polyodontidae > Polyodon > Polyodon spathula. The sequence continues at coordinate 15,029,028 of NC_054542.1, read as the reverse complement.
ACTAATTGTGGATGATGTGCTTCCATGCATTCTGCGCACCCCTCTTCATCCTCAAGAATGTGGAAATGGGTACGCCTTATACTGTGAACACTACAGTATTTCAACCTGGTAGCCTGTGGTCTCCTGTAAAAATTGTGGTCTTATCGATTTAACTTTTATTAATGTAACAAACATTACAATTTTTCATTGAATAGTCCAGTAGCCTACATTCATAAAGCATGAAAGCACTTCTGATTTATTACTTCTGAAGTTGAGATGGATTCTGTTTTGTCGTTTATGTATTTTTTTTTACAAAATTATTTTCTTAGTATTTGGCTAGAAATTTTGTTTAACAATTCGGACAAAATGGCAATATTTTGTGAAGGAACTCAGGTTATTATTGGTTCATTTAATCAAAATACTTTGTCCTCGACTCTCCCTATCAGTATCTTGCTCATCACTTTGACATGCTTCTCCATCTTCTCTAGGAAGCAGAGAAGCAGCTGACTGAAGTTAACTCTTCACTGCAGGCTCTCAGCTCGGTGAGCCACTCTCTAGCAGAGTACTTCTGTGAAGATCCTGAACAATTCAAGCTGGAGGAGTGCTGCTCCATTTTCCACTCGTTCTGTGAGAAATTCCTCCGAGCCACCCAGGTAACAGAGGCCAGAACAAGCCTATTTGGAGCAAATCTAGAAATGGGTAAACTCAATCAAGGCTTTCACATTTTAAATGTGTTGAACATGAGTAAACCATCTGCAGTGAGGCAAAATCACGTTTGACACGGGCATGCCTGACTTGCACAGCAAAGTAAGTATATATAAAGAAAAGCAGCATGTTAATGATGGACTAGCAGGCTGTCAACACAGATTTGCAGTTGTTAAATAAACTGACACATACTTCTGACACTAGATGGGTAACTTCAGAGAACACAAAGTACTGCATGTTGCTGTTTCAATTTCAGTTTAACAGGTCATCCCTATTACAATAATTCTGACAGTGGTTAACTTGTTAACCTTTAACCTTAAGCTTTGTTGGTGTGTCATGTCTTTTGGTAATCTTACTATTCTGCAGTAATTCACTTGAATTTTTTTTTTTTTTTCAAAGGAAAATTGAACCACAGCCTGTCCTCCAAAAGAAATGTACCAGTAAATTATTTACAATAATGAGTTTCAGGAAATGGCAGGAATAGCTTTTTTTCTGTTAAAAAAACTTTTTGTTCTGCAGCAGTGATTTATATGTCTTCATTCAAGAGAATAATTAAAAGTGGTTGCCACATTGAGATAGTAGGAAATTGGTGTCTTATATGCAGCAAGACCATTTGCAGAGTAAGTCAGTCTTGCACAGGTTTGATTTTTACGATCAGGACCCGACCCACAACCCGTCGTCTTACCTGTGACCCGACCCACTTTAATAAGACCTGCAACCGACATAAACTCGCAAGTCTTTGTCGTGAACATACTGCCTGCCTCTATCACGCTCGCGCTTTCTCAATAAGGATTGGCGCTACAGTGTGTTGTTTCTGTAGTGGTCTGGATATATTTTAACATAGTAACTATATCTATTTGCTTTACTATAAAATACCTAGATCTTCCTTCATGCCACCAGTTGAAAGTGGGCTACCCGTTTTCAAAGAGACAATGTACCAGTTTTGCGGCTGCTGTTCACAAAAACATGACGAGCAGCGAATCCAGCCATGTTGTTCTATTTTCATTCGCTATGATTCCAAAATAACTCCAAACTTCTGATTTACCTCTCAAAGTATTATCGACTACATGATATAAACCCTGACCACATTATATTTTTAATATCACCAAGATGTGATAAAGGGATCTTGTGACATATCAAACAAGTGTCAATCACCTCCTGCTTTAGTGCAGGAAATACCGGTACATTTACCTCTATTACGTTATTTGGGAAAAGGTTATAATAATATAAGAAAGTTTACAAATGAGGCGGCCATTCGGCCTATCTTGCTCATTTGGTTGTTAGCAGCTTATTGATCCCAGAATCTCATCAAGCAGCTTCCTGAGGGATCCCAAGGTGTCAGCTTCAACAATATTACTGGGGAGTTAGTTCCAGGCCCTCACAATTGTAAAAAAGTGCCTCCTATTTTCTGTTTTGAATGCCCCTTTGTCTAATCTCCATTTGTGACCCCTGGTCCTTGTTTCTTTTTTCAGGTCGAAAAGTCCCTTTGGTTAACATTGTCAATACCTTTTAGAATTTTGAATGCTTGAATTAGGTCGGCGTGTAGTCTTCTTCTTTGTTCAAGACTGAATAGATTCAGTTCTTTTAGCCTGTCTGCATATGACATGCCTTTTAAACCCAGAATTATTCTGGTTGCTTTTCTTTGCACTCTTTCTAGAGCAGCAATATCCTTTTTGTAGCGTGATAGACGAGCACGCTGAAAGGACAAAAAGCATTTTTGGTGACTCAAATTCAGATCCAAACCTGACCTGAAAATTACATTTACTGACGTGCATCCGAACTGCAAACAAAAAAATGCAAATACGTTAAATACGGGCATAATACATTAAATACAAGGCGAGAATGTGAATTCTAAATACTGTGAATGCGTGTGTCATACAGAATCATACAAATAATGTGGTGTGAAAAACCTGAAATAGCAGTTTAGACAACAGCTAATAACAGATGTCAGGCTTAAAGAGCATTGAAAGCAAGAGAGAACAGGTGGGTCTTGAGAGTTGATTTGAAGCGAGCGACTGTGGAAGCTACGCAAGAGAGTTCCAGAGAGTCGAGGCCATGAAGCTAAAAGAGCGCTTTCTGAATGTGGTGCACTTTTGCTTGGGTATAACAGCAAGCCTGAGTCAGAGGACCTCAGCTTGTGTGCAGGGACATAGCGGGTCAGCAGGTTGGAGAGATACTCTGGACCTCTAATTTTGTAGCTGAACATATGTGTGGTAGGTCTATTTATTTATTTATTTGTTTGTTTTTTCAGCTGAACAAGATTTAATGGTGAGATTTTTGCATCATTTTTGTTTTTCATTGGAGCCTGTTTATGAACTAGAAGTACTGGCTGAGTTGGGCAAAATTGACCCTAAAAAGTCTGCTGGATTTGATGGTATTGATCCACCTTTTTTTCAATTAGTTGCTCATCTGATATTATCACCTTTGACTCATTTATTTAATCTTTCCTTCATAGCTGAAATTCCTGTAGCCTGGAAATCGGCTCATGTCATGCTTGTTGTTTAAAGGTGGTGATTTGACAGATCCTAACTGTTATAGGTCTATGTCGGTTTTACCTTGTGTTTCTAAGATCATGGAAAGACTTGTTAATAAGCGATTGTCTTTTTTTTAGATGGCAATAATATTCTCTCTGATATTCGGTGTGGTTTTCGTTCTAGGCCTGGTTGTGTTACAGCAGATTTAGAAGTTTTATGTGATATCATAATGGGTCTTGATAAAAAATGATAGCTGTACAGTATCAAAAGCCTTAGATAGCTTATCTAAGGCTTTTGATACTGCAGATCACTCAATTCTCTTGAATAAGTTGTGCGATATTGGTTTTGATATTTAATTCTCTTGCATGATTTCAAAATTATTTTCAAAGTAGAGCTCAGTGTGTGAAATCTGATGGATTTGTTTCACAATTCCACACAATTACTAAAGGTGTTCCTCAAGCGTCTGTATTAGGCTCTACTCTTTCAATTTATGTTAGTAATTTTGCTCAGGTAATAGGCAACTCTCCTATTCATCTTTATGCAGGTGACACTATTTTGTATTAGGTTGGTCCCACGCTGCCATTAGTAATGTCTGATTTGCAACTTTGATAAAATTTAACAGGCCTTTATGAGTTGTGTCTTGTTGAAGATTGATAAAACTAAACTTATGCGTTTTAATAGAAAAAATACAAAAGGTTGTCTTACCAACAGTGTTTGCAAAAATTTTACTTCTGGTAAGATTGAATTAGAGCAAGTAGCAGTTTATAAATATTTAGTTATTTGGCTGGACGGTGCTGTTATCTTTTAAAGCCCATATTGATGAAGTTCAGTCTAAAGTTAAATCTAGAATTTTTTTTATTTCACAATAAATACTCTAGTCTAGATGTCTATTCTTCCAATACTGCATTATGGTAATGTTGTCTACAGAATGGCCTTGAGAGCTGCTTTGAGGTAGCTTGATGCTATAAGATTTATAACTGGTGCTTCTTATCTTACTCATCACTGTGATCTTTATATTCTGGTTGACTGGCCTTCATTGCACACTAGGCGACTGAATTGTTGGCTTAGGTTAGTTTATAGAACCCTGACTGTGAAAACCCCACTGTATCTGCGCAACCTGTTGCAGTTCTATACTTCAGTTTACAATTTAAGATCAGCTTTGTCATTAGATTGGTTCTTCCCAGTGTCCACTGTTTTTGGATGTAATTTATTTATTTCATTGTATGGCTGCTCATGACTGAAATTAATTTCAAATTTTAAAACCTACAGAGTTTTGTTTCAGAGGATGTTTTTAATCAGAATCTGTATTCACTGTTGTCTGATACATGTGTTTGTATTTGTTTAATGTCTTTTTTTTTTTTTTTTAACTTTATATATACACTACAGGTCAAAAGTTTTAGAACAACTCTTTTTTCAGTTTATATTGAAATTTACGCAGTTTAATGTCTCAGTGTACTCTGAAATTAAAGCATAGAACAAATAACAATTGGAGATTGAAATCATGGAATCATTTTGTTTAACAAAATGTTATCAAAATTTTTGACTCAAAGTAGCCACCTTTTGCAGATATAACAGCCGAACACTCGTGGCATTCTTTCTACAATGGAAATCAAATATTGTTCAGAAAGTTCTCTATGGGGTTTAAGTCTGGAGACTGTGCTGGCCATTCCATGATTTGAAGCCTACCATCTTGTTCTTTTCTTCTAAGGTAGCTCTGACATAGCCTGGAGGTATGTTTTGGGTCATTATCTTGCTGTAGGATGAACCCCTGACCAACTAGGCATATACCAGAGGGTATTGCATGGCGCTGCAAAATGCTGTGGTATCCGTTTTGGTTCAGGGTGCCACTCACTCTGTGCAAGTCGCCAACTCTGGATCCAGCAAAAGAGCCCCAGACCATCACGCTTCCTCCTCCATGTTTGATGGTGTCACACACCGAGGAACCATCCTTTCGCCTACTTGAAGGCATACAAAAACCCTGCGTGATGAACCGAAGATTTCAAATTTTGATTCATTGGTCCATAAGACCTTCCAGCCTTCAGTAGTCCACTGGCGGTGCTTCATGGCCCAGGCAAGCCTCTTTCTTATTTTGCCATCTTAGCAATGGCTTTCTTACTGCCACTCGACTGTCAAACCTGCAGCTTGAAGTCTTCTCTTCACAGTTGAAACTGAGACTTGTTTACTCCGACCAGTGTTAAACTGTGCTTGAAGCTGTTGTCCTGTGAGCCACCTATCACACAAGCTGTTGACTCTCACAAACTTGTCTTCTGATTCTGTTGTGGCTTTGGGTCTGCAGGCCTCTTCCTGTCAGAGTTTCCTCCAGTTTCCAAGTGCCTTTGATGGTGTAGGAAACTGTACTCACCGACACCTTGCTTTCTTTGCAATTTTTCCAAAGGAAAGACCTACGCTTTAAGGGTTATAATGGTATGTCTGTCTTCCTTTGTTAACTGCTTTTTTCTCGCCATTATGATGGAAATATACTACTTCCGGCAGTAAAATACTGTCCAAATAATGCTTAAGAGGGTATAGTAACACAGTCTGTTCCAACACTGCTTTTTTACAGACAGAGGGTTTGTAAGTAATCAACAAAAGTTGGGACACCTGTAGCTGTTAGCATCGACTTCCAAGGCTTAATTTACTTCCATTGCTGCAGAACAGCTGTACGTTGTAACCCATTACTTGTTCCCTGAAAAAGGCCTTTTTGTATAACTCTGAAATGTACATTATTTTTCAGTTTGTGGTAGCCAAAACATTTTTTAACCTCTGGCAGTTTACCGCTTACCTTTGTACCATTTCTGGTTATTTACTGGACTTGAACTGCTTAAATTTCAATATAAACTGGAAAAATGGGGGTCTTTTGACCAGTATTTTGTGTGTGTGTGTGTGTGTGTGTGTATATATATATATATACATACACACACACACACAGTGCCTTGCAAAAGTATTCAGACCCCTGACCAATTCTCTCATATTACTGAATAACAAATGGTACATTGAAATTTCGTTCCGTTTTAATATTTTATTTTTAAACACAAACTCAAAATCAATTATTGTAAGGTAACATTGGTTTTATGCTGGGAAATATTTTTAAGAAAATTAAAAAACTGAAATATCTTGCTTGCATAAGTATTCAAGCCCCACACATTAATATTTGGTAGAGCCACCTTTCACTGCAATAACAGCCTTAAGTCTTTTGGGGTAAGTATGTACCAGCTTTGCACACAGTGTCTGAGTGATTTTGGCCCATTTTTCTTGGCAGATTTGCTCCAGGTTGTTCAGGTTGGTTGGACGATGCTTGTGGACCGCAATTTTCAAATAGTGCCACAGATTCTCAATGGGATTGAGATCAGGACTTGGACTGGGCCACTGTAGGACATTCACCTTTTGTTCTTGAGCCACTCCAATGTTGCTTTGGCCTTGTGCTTGGGATCATTGTCCTGCTGAAAGGTGAATTTCTTCCCAAGCTTCAGTTTTTAAGCAGACTGAAGCAGATTCTCTTGCAGTATTTTCTTGTATTTTGCTCCATACATTCTTCCTTCAATTGTAACAAGATGCCCAGTCTCTGTTGATGAGAAGCATCCCCACAGCATGATGCTGCCACCACCATACTTCACTGTAGGGTTGGTGTGAGGCATGGGTAGTGTTAGGTTTGCGCCACACATAGCGCTTTGAGTTTTGGCCAAAAAGCTCTCTCTTGGTCTCATCTGACCACAAAACCTTTTCCCACATCACAGCTGGGTCACTCTCCTGCTTTCTGGCAAACTCCAGACGTGCTTTCAGATGGTACTTTTTGAGTAACTGCATCTTTCTTGCCACCCTCCCATACAGGCCAGTGCTATGCAGAGCTCTTGATATGGTTGACTGGTGCACCATTACTCCACTCCCAGCCACTGAACTCTGTAGCTCCTTCAAAGTGATTGTTGGCCTCTCTGTGGCTTATTTCACAAGTCTCCTTCTTGTTTGAGCGCTGAGTTTTGAGGGACAGCCTTTTCTTGGCAGTGCCTGGGTGGTGTGATGCAGCTTCCACTTCTTGATTATTGATCCAACTGTGCTCACTGGGATATCCAAACACTTGGATATTATTTTGTACCCTTTCCCTAATCTATGCATTTGTATTACTTTATCTCTAACTTCTGTAGAATGCTCTTTGGTCTTCATTTTCCTTCAGATTCACAGCCTTACCAATGATCCTTCAACAGTGGGGTTTTTATCCAGAAAATGTGACAGCAACTTTAATGGTTCACAGGTGTGTCCTCGTTAGGGCAATTTCTTTCATCGGTACAAACTGGGAGCTTCCACAGCACAGGGGTTGAATACTTATGCAAGCAAGATATTTCAGTTTTTTATTTTTCCTAAAATATTTCCCAACATAAAACCAATGTCATCTTACAATAATTGATTCTGAGTTTCAGTGTTTTAAAATAAAATATCAAACGGAACGAAATTTCAATGTACCATTTGTAATTCAGTAATATGAGAGAATTGGTCAGGGGTCTCAGTGTGTGTGTGTGTGTGTGTGTGTGTGTGTGTGTGTGTGTGTGTGTGTGTGTATATATATATATATATATATATATATATATATATATATATATATATATATATATATATATATAAGCAAGCACAGAAACAACACAGCAGCTCTTGAGCCTCTATGTTTTAGACAGCAAAAGTAAACAAACCAGAATATGCGCATGCACCCTTGGTGATCTCTATGGTAAGCAGTCTAGGACAAAAAATGTTTTGTGCTGCGTTAGACTACAGCGAACCAGAATCTCATGGGACTGAAATGCCTTGTTTAAACAGTACCCAAATTCTTGAAAATGCTATGTAATGATTTTAATGTGGAGTGTATTATATATGTTTTGTTGTGGCTTTGTTATGTGGAATGTAATAAATGAGAACCAAAATGGTGTTTTTTAAAATGTTTTTATTTACCTGTTCAGCTCCAAAAAAATGGCACAAGTAAACCTCATGTTATTACTTTATGAAAACGTGTCTATGGCCACTGTTTACTGTGAAGAAACCTCATCTTCAACTTTTATATACTGTTTGTTTCGGGAATAAACAAAACATTTAACTTAAACTGCTATTTCGGACATCCTTTGTAGTTAATTCACTGGGGTAAAGTACATCCTACACAACTTAATCTGTACTCCTGGGAAAATTTTCTATTAAAAGTGTTGCATATTGTAATGTTTTGCTCTAAAATAAAGGCACACATGGGGGCCATGGCCCCTCTGCTGCCATGCTGTCTCTGCCTGTGTTCAACACAATGTAATGGCTTTCATTACTTCTTGAAAAAACGAACGAATATTTAAATTGAGCGAATATGTAAACATGAAAATCCTGTGTTTGTCCTAGCACTTTATATAATATATTTATAGGATGGCAAGTATCTGTGTGTGGGTTGTATCGCACTCGCAGCTCATAAACGGACCTTGGCTGTCAGTCTTGGTCCTTTTACTTCTGCTCGTGCCGATATACGAACACGTACACAAACGTTTGTTGTCCAATAAACCTATATCATATCGCTGTGATAGATTACAGATAATATGATTTGTAAAGCTGCCTGCGAGTACAACTTTGCCACCAGTTCTAAGATTGTGAAAGACTGTATTTAATGGTGACAAAGGAATTTACTGACCAATATTAGGACAAATGTGTAACGTAAAATTTTCCTCTGTCTCGCATAAAGTTGAACTAACTTTCTCTCCCTCTTTCTCTAGGAAAATAGGGATCGTGGTGTAGTGGAGGTAAAAAGAATGCAACGAGAGAGACAAAACAGCGCTTCAAAGCGTAAATCTACTGCCACTTGCTCCCACAGGGACAAGGACATGGAGAATGTGGCGCTTGAGTCCATCTTGCAAAAATTTATGTGCTCTAGAAGCAGTCGTCGCAAATCTGGGAGAGGGACTTCCTCTCCCCTTACTGGCAGCCAACCAGAGTTAGCAGAAAGCCTGCTTGCAGCAAAAGAACTCCCTAGCAGAGAAAGAGAGGTTAAGAAAGACCCTACTAAAAATGTTGCCGGACACTCCCAAACAGACGAGCATAATCAACACAGTTCAGAAAAGGAGAGGGCGCTCTCTGGTATAGGGGAGGAACTGGAGAATAGTGCTGCTTTTGACACGCCTGAGAAAGGAAGCAACTCTCGAAGTACAGCCCACTCAACCAGCCCTACTAAAGGCAACTCCGATGACAGAGTCCCTACTAATGGGGAGGGAGATGATAACGCGGAACATCTGCGAGAAATTACCCGAAAAGTTTTAAAATATCAAAACAGCCGAAGCAGCTTGAAGTCAAGCGATGGTATACCCACTGCCACGTCCCCACTTTTAAGGGAGATTCAGGGGGAAAGACAGAGGGCTCTAAGTGAGCAGCCATTGGACGGTGAAGAGAACTGCATTAAAAGAACAGTAGTCAGCCCTCCTGTCTGTAGGTTTACAAACAGCTCCACCCCTCAGAAGCTGACACGGCGGCACACCTTAAACGTTATTCCCATCAGCTCATTGGGTCACTTTGACTTTGAGGAGGAGACACTAGCAGTGATGGCTGAAACTGGTGGCAGAATCCCTCCACCTCCTCTAAAACAAATTGGTAAACTGCATTCCGTAGATAGCTGTAAATTATTCATGAAACTGGACAAGGCGATCCCCAAGGAGCAGGTAGCTACGCAGGTGGAAAAAGAGATTCCACCAGCCACTCACCAAATAGATGAAAGGCAGCCGGTATCTCCAGCAACAAAGAAAACTGGGATTTTCAAGTCCCAGAAGGTGCAGGGAAATCAGAACAAAGAAAGCACCACATTATCATCTTCTCCAAGCTTCCGGCTCGGCAATTTCTTACAGAAAAAATTCATTCAGAAGAACCCAGAGCGTTTGAAGCACTCTGAAGAAGCACAAGATCGCCAGGAGAGCTCGCCCATCCTCAACTTTTTCAAACGCCTCAGTGAAAGGACAAGCAAGGGCAGCAACAAGGAGCCAGAGTATGAGAGTACAAATTTGTGATTGTCTTAGTAAAAGACTCTCTTCCTTCTTGATACACTGATTTTGTATATTTCGTAATAACATCCCAAGAAAACTAAACATCAGTAGAGTTTAGTCAGACAGAGGACCTTTAGCGTTTAGTCTGAGCAAGGACCTTTAAAGCCCACCTAGGATTACCATCTTGGATCCCTCTCCAACCTCATATAAAATGAAATCAATGAATTGTACAAATAAGTTAAAATACAATATTAAAATGTTGTGAATTTCATTTCACAGAAGTTGTCAAATTTAGTGTCTACTTTGGATATCCTGAAACAGATTTATTTTAGCTTTTCAAGGAATTTGGTAACTTAATTTCCTGTTGTAGGGAAGCTTTTAACCAAGGGCAATATGCAGACGCCCTCATTAACTTTACTAATAATTAAAAACACAGTAACAACAAAACCATGTTACTATAGCAACATGCTGTTCTGGTGAATGTGACACTTATAGTCCCAGCAACAGGCCCCAAGTTGGTTGCTAGACTCAGGAGTCTATTTTAATAATTTAAACCATGATCCAGAAGCTTTTAACTTGTTGTCTTTTGTTATCATCTCTACATGTAATATCCAGAGTTGATTAGTACCAATAAAGACTTGGTGTTTATGGGTACTGTTTGTGTGTGATATTGTCTCTTACTTAACTACTTGGTGGGATTGTGAGATTTCACACTTACTCTTTTTATTGATATATATGCTCTGAGCACACTCTTAAATTTGGGAGTCGTTCAAGGAGCACCTAAAGATGTTTTGGACTCCTGTAAGTGGATTGTTTGTGCACTGGGCTTGCAATGTATCCAGATGACTTTAAAAATCAAGAAAAACAGACTCATTTAATTTGAAGTTTTATTGAATCAGAGCAGTAGTAGTGCTCTTTTTGGTTTATTAAATGCTTTAAAAATTGGATTGGTTGGTTGCGCAGACCACCATAAATCCCAAGTAAAAAGCAGTCTGGGCGATCCCGTGCTTTACAGGTTTAACAGCATTAGTACTTCAATATAGTAATATGAATATGGCTATTATATGTTTAACTCTTGGGCTATAAAATGCAAAAAGCTAAAAACGCCCAGCGCTAAATTCTAGAACATTCAATATATATATATATATATATATATATATATATATATATATATATATATATATATATATATATATATATATATATATATATACACACACACACACACATACACAGTACCAGTCAAAAGTTTGAGGACACTTGCTGAAAACTAGGTTTTTTTCATAACTAACAATGTTTTACGTCGTACACGTTTCTGTAAATACTTGAAAATGAAAACATGTTACAATATACAAAACAAAACACAAGGAGTATCAAAGCAATGTTCAAGAAAATTGAAAATTGTCTCTAAATCTGGATTCCTCAGAATAGCCACCCTTTGGCTTAATAACAGCCTCACAAACATGAGGTATTCGGTTAACAAGTTTTAGCAAGAAATCACCCGACATGTCTTCCCAGCACTTCTACAGCAATTTCCAGAGATGTAGGGCACTTGTGGGTAGCTTTGCTTTGACTCTTTTGTCCAGTTCGTCCCATACAAGTTCTATGGGATTGAGGTCTGGAGATTGGGCAGGCCGGGTCATTAGATTGAGTTGTCCTTCACTTTCCTCCTCCGCCAGATAGTTCTTGTACAACTTTTAGGTGTGTTTCGGGTCATTATCTTGCTGAAGAATTAAGGACTACCCAACTAGCCGTAATCCTGATGGAATGACGTGCCTCTGCAGTATGCTGTGATAGCCATGCTGGTTGAGCTTGCCATGGACTTGGTAAAGATCACCAACCAGCCAAGCAACCCCAGACCATGACACTGCCTCCTGCATGCTTGACAGTGGGAACCACACATTTAGAACTCATGCGCTCACCCTCTCTGCGTCTTAGAAATACTCGGCGGTTGGACCCAAATATTTCAAGTTTTGACTTATCGGTCCATTAGACCGACTTCCACTCCTCAAACGTCCACTTTCTGTGTTTTTTGGCCCAGGCAAGTCTCTTCCTCTTATTCTGCACTCTTAACAATGGTTTCTTTGCAGCAATTCTTCCAGTTAGGCCAGCTTCACGCAATCTCCTCTGAACAGTTGATGTTGAAACATCTGTATTTCTAGTAGCATTTAGCTGAGCTTGTATTTCAGGGGCAGTTAATCGCCGGTTTCGCAGACTTGTGACTCGAATGAACTTGTTCTCTGATTCGGAGGTCACCCTTGGCCTACCTGACCTTGTTCGGTCCTATGAGTGCCAGTTTCTTCAAATCTTTTGATTGTCCTGGCCACAGCAGTTACAGACACTTGCAAAGTTCTTGTGATTTGTCTTAAAGATTGACCTTCATTTCTTAAAGTAATTACAAACTCTTTTCTTTCTTTGCTTAACTGAGCGTATTTTTGCTATTTTCTGCTCCCTTATATTCAGGAATGACAAACTTGTGCCTATGCTATCTATATTTGTAGTAATCATGAACCCTCACCTGTTAACAATTGGTGACAAAAGGTTAATTAGGTAACATGCTAGTTAGCGCAGAGAACATCTAACAAAGACACTTTTATACTTAGGCCAGTGTTCTAACACAATGTTATACACATTTCAGACTTTTAACTGATTTGGGCTTCAGACTGAAATCCCCTTGCTTTGGGTGACCATTTCATTGAAATTGTCAAGATTTACATTTTCATTTAAAATTTTGAATGCAATTCACTTATGATTATCAGCTTATATAAGTACACATCATATAATGAAATATTAAGTGTTTATAGACAAGTTTATACAGTTAAATACATAGATAATCATGAAAAACCAGGTTTCAAGCAGGTGTACTCACTTTTGACTGGTACTGTGTGTGTGTGTGTGTGTGTGTGTGTGTATATATATATATATATATATATATATATTATATATATATATATATATATATATATATTATATATATATATATATATATATATCACTCTCAAGACTAAAACATAATTTTATTTACCTTATAGGAATGCATCAATATAAAAGATATTAAATTCAAATATATGGAAGTGTAGTATAGGATATATTGAAAAATAAGAACTGTCTTCAAAAGGCAGAGACTTGACATCGACCAAACAGCAATCAGTTTTTCAGAGATCCTCAGAGCATGGATCACATCAGCTTGTAGTTAGCAAGAAGAGTGATATCAAATGGGGTCTTGCTCTGGGCTTAAATAGGATTTTGCCTCCATTGAATACATCAGAAGTCCCGAGTAAATCTAATCATCACTCGGCCTTGACATTTCTTAAAAATCATGAACTAATTCTTAAATTGATTAAATTAAATGCTTGCTCCTACTTTTACAATCTATTTGTATTATGGTAGAGCCTTAAACAAGCAAAAACACTTGTTAGTTTAAATATTATGTTTCTTACTAGATCAAAATACTTAAAATATTATTTCTCTTCAGAGAGTTTTGTCACTATTATTAGATCAGAATACTATTTAAAACCTCTATGCTTAGTAACAACACAATCAAATAAAATCATATAGATCTTTTTAGTTTTAAATATCGTTCTGCCTAAAAAAAGGTAACCCTTTTTGTTTTTGCTAATTTGCAATATCTAGCTTCCGTGTTGCGTTCCTCCAGATGCCTGCTTCTTTCCAGGCCACAGGCCTCCACACGCAATAGTCTGGCCGGCCTCCAAAAGTGTATGTGCACGAATAACAAAGGCACATAGATGAGCTTTTTTTCTAACATTAATACTTGTTCAGTTTTCTTAGTTCAAATCATTGTAACCTGTTGCGGGAGGGTAGTTGGTGGAGCTTTGGGAAAGGACCAGAAATGACAGCACAGGAGCTGGAAATGGAGTTTAGTCCTTAGAGCCCTGTACCATCAATGGTATCAGGGCAGGGTTTTATTTTACCAAACAATAAAAAATAGAACAGTCCAGTATTGCAAGAAATAAACAAGAAAACCACCTGGAATACCAGCAATGGTAAACTCAAACAAAAAAATGTCGCGGTCACAAAATAAATAACAAAAGAAGCACTGGGTTTCTTTGTGCTACTGCAGTGGATTTCCTCTCACTGCCTCTTAGCTCCCACAGATTAATGGCCAGTCCTTGGTTCCTCACTCCAGTAATCCAACACAGTGTCCAAGGTTTTCAAGCTTCTGTGAATAACAGCAGTGAATAAAAGCAACATAACAAGCACAGCATGTGTTTTCAATCCCACCCCTGCAATCAACATGCTGCCCCACATCAGCCAATCAACGAGAACAGCACAGCTGATTGCAATGATGGGACCCGACAGCTGCATGGTTTCTTTTCTGTTCAGTCTTGAACAATCTGTTCAGTCTTGAACAAAGAAGACTACGTGGCGACCTAATTCAAGCATTCAAAATTCTAAAAGGTATTGACAGTGTCGACCCAAGGGACTTTTTCAGCCTGAAAAAAGAAACAAGGACCAGGGGTCACAAATGGAGTTTAGAAAAAGGGGCATTCAGAACAGAAAATAGGAGACACTTTTTTACACAGAGAATTGTGAGGGTCTGGAATCAACTCCCCAGTAATGTTGTTGAAACTGACACCCTAGGATCCTTCAAGAATCTGCTTGATGAGATTTTGGGATCAATAAGCTACTAACAACCAAACGAGCAAGATGGGCCGAATGGCCTCCTCTCGTTTGTAAACTTTCTTATGTTCTTACCTTGGGCCAAGATGGCCGCCTGACCCAGAACTTCCTGTATGGTCAGAGTTCAGCCTCCTGATCCAATCACGGTAAACCCTACACAGCGCTGCTGGTGGTCGGGAGGGAAAATTACGACAGGGACTCCTTTCAGTCCTGTCACACCTGTTCATAATTTGGTGCAGTTATTTATGCTGGTTTAATATTCATTTAAAGACAGTACAATTATTACAATAGTCTAACGGTGTCAGTTAGTACTGACCTTTTATCATTTTTAACCGTAATATTTTCTTTCAAGAACAATACTGTTATTTGTATAAAAATGATCTTATAACATGTATTTCTAATTCAGTTACTTCAGTATAATAGTTGCTAATATTATTTTTCTGAATTAAGTCTGACCCATTTCTCTGTTCATACAAAATCCAGTTAAAGCAGGTTTTAAGACAACCTTTGCTTTTTGCCAATGAGGGTTGATTTCTAATACTCCTACCTTCTGTTATTCGAAAGTAAAGTAACGAAAGAAACTGTCTACTTTTTCTCATAAAACTGGAATATTCTAACAAGGCATTATGATAAGAGCCTGCCAAGTTTGACTCCTTCCAGCAGGAGCTTTCATAGACTGCACACAACACTTGTCCATTGTTTTTTACTGAGTGCACTGATTTACTTGAAAAAAAATAAGAACATAAGAAAGTTTACAAACGAGAGGAGGCCATTCGGTCCATCTTGCTAGTTTGGTTGTTAGTAGCTTATTGATCGCAGAATCTCATCAAGCAGCTTCTTGAAGGATCCCAGAGTGTCAGCTTCAACAACATTACTGGGGAGTTGATTCCAGACCCTCACGATTCTCTGTGTAAAAAAGTGCCTCCTGTTTTCTGTTCTGAATGCCCCTTTGTCTAATCTGCATTTGTGACCCCTGGTCCTTGTTTCTTTTTTCAGGCTGAAAAAGTCCCTTGGGTCGACATTGTCTGCATATGACATGCCTTTTAAACCCAGAATAATTCTGGTTGCTGCTCTTTGCACTCTTTCTAGAGCAGCAATATCTTTTTTATAGCGAGGTGACCAGAACTGCACACAATATTCAAGATGAGGTCTTGTACAGTTTTAACATTACTTCCCTTGATTTAAATTCAACACTTTTCACAATGTATCCGAGCATCTTGTTAGCCTTTTTTATAGCTTCCCCACATTGTCTAGATGAAGACATTTCTGAGTCAACAAAAACTCCTAGGTCTTTTTCATAGATTCCTTCTCCAATTTCAGTATCTCCCATATGATATTTATAATGTACATTTTTATTTCCTGCGTGCAGTACCTTACACTTTTCTCTATTAAATGTCATTTGCCATGTGTCTGCCCAGTTCTGACTCTTGTCTAGATCATTTTGAATGACCTTTGCTGCTGCAACAGTGTTTGCCACTCCTCCTATTTTTGTGTCATCTGCAAATTTAACAAGTTTGCTTACAATACCAGAATCTAAATCATTAATGTAGATTAGGAATAGCAGAGGACCTAATACTGATCCCTGTGGTACACCACTGGTTACCACACTCCATTCTGAGGTTTTTCCTCTAATCAGTACTTTCTGTTTTCTACATGTTAACCACTCCCTAATCCATGTACGTGTGTTTCCTTGAATCCCAACTGCGTTCAGTTTGAGAATTAATCTTTTGTGCGGGACTTTGTCAAAAGCTTTCTGGAAATCTAAATAAACCATGTCATATGCTTTGCAATTATCCATTATCGATGTTGCATCCTCAAAAAAATCAAGCAAGTTAGTTAGACACGATCTCCCTTTCCTAAAACCATGTTGACTGTCTCCCAGTACCCTGTTACCATATAGGTAATTTTCCATTTTGGATCTTATTATAGTTTCCATAAGTTTGCATATAATAGAAGTCAGGCTTACTGGTCTGTAGTTACCTGGTTCAGTTTTGTTTCCCTTTTTGTGGATCGGTATTACGTTTGCAATTTTCCAGTCTGTCGGTACCACCCCTGTGTCAAGAGACTGCTGCATGATCTTGGTTAGCGGTTTGTAAATTACTTCTTTCATTTCTTTGAGTACTACTGGGAGGATCTCATCCGGCCCAGGGGATTTGTTTATTTTAAGAGCTCCTAGTCCCTTTAACACTTCTGCCTCAGTTAGGCTAAAGTTATTTAAAACTGGATAGGAACTGGATGACATGTGGGGCATGTTGTCAGTATCTTCCTTTGTAAAAACTTGTGAAAAGTAATCATTTAATATACTTGCTATTTTTTTTTTTCTTCATCTACGATTTTGCCATTTGTATCTCTTAGACATTTAATCTCCTCTTTGAATGTTCTCTTGCTGTTGTAATATTGGAAAAACATTTTGGAATTGGTTTTAGCCCCCTTAGCAATGTTCATTTCTATTTCTCTCTTGGCCTTTCTAACTTCCTTTTTGACTTGCGTTTGCAGTTCCGTGTACTCTTTCTGTGTACTTTCTTTTTGGTCCTTTTTTAATGCTCTGTAAAGTGCCTTTTTTCGCTGAATATTTTTTTTAATTGATCTATTAAACCATTTTGGCAATTTAGTTTTACATTTAGATTTGTCTACTTTAGGGATGTAATTGTTTTGCACCTCTAGTACTACATTTTTGAAGAACAACCATCCTTTTTCTGTGGATGTTTTCTCTATTTTACTCCAATCTACTTCTGTTAGTCTCTGTTTCATACCTTCATAGTTTGCTTTTCTAAAATTGTAAACCTTAGCTTTAGTCATTACTTTTGGGGTTTTAAAAAACACTTCAAATGAGACCATGTTGTGGTCTGAGTTTGCTAGTGGTTCTCTGACCTCTGTTTTAGTTATTCTGTCTTTGTTATTTGAAAAGACTAAATCAAGGCATGCCTCCCCTCTAGTCGGTGCCTTGACAAATTGTGTTAGGAAGCAGTCATTTGTCATTTCCACCATTTCTATTTCATCCTTCGTGCTACCCACCGGGTTTTCCCATTTTATATGGGGGAAGTTGAAATCCCCCATTAGTATGGCTTCTCCTTTGCTACACACATTTCTAATGTCATTGTATAACAGATTATTTTGCTCACCGTCTGAATCTGGCGGTCTATAGCATGCTCCTATTATTATGCCCTTTGAATTTTTGTCCGTTATTCTGACCCATATTGATTCGGTTTTATTTTCTTTGTCCAGGTTTAACACCTGGGCTTCAAGACTGTTTCTTATGTATAGCGCTACCCCTCCTCCTCTTCTGTCCTGCCTGTCTTTCCTATACAGTGTATACCCACAAATATTATATTCGTCCCCATCACTCTCAGACAACCAAGTTTCAGTAACACCTATCACATCATAGTTACTTGTTAGTGCAGTAGCTTCAAGTTCTAGAATTTTGTTTCTGATACTTCTAGCATTTAGATAAATACATTTAATGGTTGTCTTACCTGAGTTGTTGTCCTTGTTTTGATGCGGTCTCCCTTCTGTTTTTTTTTGTTTATTTCTCCCCCCTTCCTTTCTAGTTTAAATGCTTCTGAACCTGCTCGTGGATCTTTTCTCCAAGTAGACTGGTTCCCTTTTTATTTAAGTGCAGTCCGTCCCGTCTATACAGATAGTCCTCGTTGTAGAATGTGGTCCAATGATCAAGATAGGTGAAGCCTTCCCGTGTGCACCACATCTTCAGCCATGCGTTTAGATTAATTATTTCCAGCTGTCCATATGGTCCTTTGCAAGGTGCCGGTAGTATACCAGAAAATACCACAGTTTTGGTTTTCTCTTTTAATTTCCTTCCTAGCTCTCTGAATTTGTTTTGCAGGGAATGTTTGTTTGTACCGATGTGGACGACTACTACCGGGTCGTCTCCTGTTCGTTCTAGGAGCCTGTCCATGTTCTCAGTGATGTGCTTGACCGAGGCTCCCGGAAGGCAGCACACTGTTGTAGTAAGGGGGTCCAAACTGCGAATTGAACTTGCTGTGTTTCTCAATATGGAGTCCCCAACAATCATGACCTCCCTTCTTTTTGCTGTCTGGTCACCACTGTCAATAGGGTCCTGGATGTTGTTCCTTTCGTTCTCTTGTTGTTGGTTCTGCTCATCAAAATTCTGAAGTGACTCAAATTTGTTGGTTGTTTTGATTTCTGGTGGTTGTGTTTGACGAAGTTTCTTTTTTTCCCTGCTTCTGCCTACCTGAACCCAGCTGTTCTGACCTTCTATCTCCCTGGTGGCTTTCAGTCTGTTAGGGGTGATGCAGACTTCCATGAATTGTGGGTGTGCCAGTTCCTCAAGATCCTGTTGCTGTCTCATTTCTTCCAGCTTCATGTCTAGCATACTTAGAACATAAGAACATAAGAAAGTTTACAAACGAGAGGAGGCCATTCGGCCCATCTTGCTCGTTTGGTTGTTAGTAGCTTATTGATCCCAAAATCTCATCAAGCAGCTTCTTGAAGGATCCCAGGGTGTCAGCTTCAACAACATTATTGGGGAGTTGATTCCAGACCCTCACAATTCTCTGTGTAAAAAAGTGTCTCCTATTTTCTGTTCTGAATGCCCCTTTTTCTAAACTCCATTTGTGACCCCTGGTCCTTGTTTCTTTTTTCAGGCTGAAAAAGTCCCTTGGGTCGACACTGTCAATACCTTTTAGAATTTTGAATGCTTGAATTAGGTCGCCACGTAGTCTTCTTTGTTCAAGACTGAACAGATTCAATTCTTTTAGCCTGTCTGCATATGACATGCCTTTTAAGCCCGGAATAATTCTGGTCGCTCTTCTTTGCACTCTTTCTAGAGCAGCAATATCTTTTTTATAGCGAGGTGACCAGAACTGAACACAATATTCAAGATGAGGTCTTACTAGTGCATTGTACAGTTTTAACATTACTTCCCTTGATTTAAATTCAACACTTTTCACAATGTATCCAAGCATCCTTCGTAAAAGCGTTTTATTTCCTGCGTGCAGTACCTTACACTTTTCTCTATTAAATGTCATTTGCCATGTGTCTGCCCAGTTCTGAATCTTGTCTAGATCATTTTGAATGACCTTTGCTGCTGCAACAGTGTTTGCCACTCCTCCTATTTTTGTGTCGTCTGCAAATTTAACAAGTTTGCTTACTATACCAGAATCTAAATCATTAATGTAGATTAGGAATAGCAGAGGACCTAATACTGATCCCTGTGGTACACCGCTGGTTACCACACTCCATTCTGAGGTTTTTCCTCTAATCAGTACTTTCTGTTTTCTACATGTTAACCACTCCCTAATCCATGTACATGTGTTTCCTTGAATCCCAACTGCGTTCAGTTTGAGAATTAATCTTTTGTGCGGGACTTTGTCAAAAGCTTTCTGGAAATCTAAATAAACCATGTCATATGCTTTGCAATTATCCATTATCGATGTTGCATCCTCAAAAAAATCAAGCAAGTTAGTTAGACACGATCTCCCTTTCCTAAAACCATGTTGACTGTCTCCCAGTACCCTGTTACCATATAGGTAATTTTCCATTTTGGATCTTATTATAGTTTCCATAAGTTTGCATATAATAGAAGTCAGGCTTACTGGTCTGTAGTTACCTGGTTCAGTTTTGTTTCCCTTTTTGTGGATCGGTATTACGTTTGCAATTTTCCAGTCTGTCGGTACCACCCCTGTGTCAAGAGACTGCTGCATGATCTTGGTTAGCGGTTTGTAAATTACTTCTTTCATTTCTTTGAGTACTACTGGGAGGATCTCATCCGGCCCAGGGGATTTGTTTATTTTAAGAGCTCCTAGTCCCTTTAACACTTCTGCCTCAGTTATGCTAAAGTTATTTAAAACTGGATAGGAACTGGATGACATGTGGGACATGTTGTCAGTATCTTCCTTTGTAAAAACTTGTGAAAAGTAATCATTTAATATATTTGCTATTTTTTTTTCTTCCTCTACGATTTTGCCATTTGTATCTCTTAACATTTAATCTCCTCTTTGAATGTTCTCTTGCTGTTGTAATATTGGAAAAACATTTTGGAATTGGTTTTAGCTCCCTTAGCAATGTTCATTTCTATTTCTCTCTTGGCCTTTCTAACTTCCTTTTTGACTTGCGTTTGCAGTTCTGTGTACTCTTTCTGCGTACTTTCTTTTTGGTCCTTTTTTAATGCTCTGTAAAGTGCCTTTTTTCGCTGAATATTTTTTTTAATTGATCTATTAAACCATTTTGGCAATTTAGTTTTAAATTTAGATTTGTCTACTTTAGGGATATAATTGTTTTGCGCCTCTAGTACTACATTTTTGAAGAACAACCATCCTTCTTCTGTGGATGTTTTCTCTATTTTACTCCAATCTACTTCTGTTAGTCTCTGTTTCATACCTTCATAGTTTGCTTTTCTAAAATTGTAAACCTTAGTTTTAGTCATTACTTTTGGGGATTTAAAAAACACTTCAAATGAGACCATGTTGTGGTCTGAGTTTGCTAGTGGTTCTCTGACCTCTGTTTTACTTATTCTGTCTTTGTTATTTGAAAAGGCTAAATCAAGGCATGCCTCCTCTCTAGTCGGTGCCTTGACAAATTGTGTTAGGAAGCAGTCATTTGTCATTTCCACCATTTCAATTTCATCCTTCGTGCTCCCCACTGGGTTTTCCCATTTTATATGGGGGAAGTTGAAATCCCCCATTAGTATGGCTTCTCCTTTGCTACACACATTTCTAATGTCATTGTATAACAGATTATTGTGCTCACCGTCTGAATCTGGCGGTCTATAGCATGCTCCTATTATTATGCCCTTTGAATTTTTGTCTGTTATTCTGACCCATATTGATTCGGTTTTATTTTCTTTGTCCAGGTTTAACACCTGGGCTTCAAGACTGTTTCTTATGTATAGCGCTACCCCTCCTCCTCTTCTGTCCTGCCTGTCTTTCCTATACAGTGTATACCCACAAATATTATATTCGTCCCCATCACTCTCAGACAACCAAGTTTCTGTAACACCTATCACATCATAGTTACCTGTTAGTGCAGTAGCTTCAAGTTCTAGAATTTTGTTTCTGATACTTCTAGCATTTAGATAAATACATTTAATGGTTGTCTTACCTGAGTTGTTGTTCTTGTTTTGATGCGGTCTCCCTTCTGTTTTTTTGTTGATTTCTCCCCCCTTCCTTTCTAGTTTAAATGCTTCTGAACCTGCTCGAGGATCTTTTCTCCGAGAAGACTATTTCCCTTGTTATTTAAATGCAGTCCATCCCGTCTATACAGATAGTCCTCGTTGTAGAATGTGGTCCAATGATCAAGATAGGTGAAGCCTTCCCGTGTGCACCACGTCTTCAGCCATTCGTTTTGATTAATTATTTCCAGCTGTCCATATGGTCCTTTGCAAGGTGCGGGTAGTATACCAGAAAATACCACAGTTTTGGTTTTCTCTTTTAATTTCCTTCCTAGCTCTCTGAATTTGTTTTGCAGGGATTTTGGTCTGTCTCTTCCAATGTTGTTTGTACCGATGTGGACGACTACTACTGGGTCGTCTCCTGTTCGTTCTAGGAGCCTGTCCACGTTCTCAGTGATGTGCTTGACCGAGGCTCCCGGAAGGCAGCACACTGTTGTAGTAAGGGGGTCCAAACTGCGAATTGAACTTGCTGTGTTTCTCAATATGGAGTCCCCAACAATCATGACCTCCCTTCTTTTTGCTGTCTGGTCACCACTGTCAATAGGGTCCTGGATGTTGTTCCTTTCATTCTCTTGTTGTTGGTTCTGCTCATCAAAATTCTGAAGTGACTCAAATCTGTTGGTTGTTTTGATTTCTGGTGGTTGTGTTTGAGGAAGTTTCTTTTTTTCCCTGCTTCTGCCTACCTGAACCCAGCTGTTCTGACCTTCTATCTCCCTGGTGGCTTTCAGTCTGTTAGGGGTGATGCAGACTTCCATGAATTGTGGGTGTGCCAGTTCCTCAAGATCCTGTTGCTGTCTCACTTCTTCCAGCTCCATTTCTAGCATACTTACTAGTTTATGCAAATCCTGGATCGCGCGGCACTTTACGCACACTTGGTTTAGCTCCGCTGGGTTTTCTCGGATTTCCCACATCAAGCAGGTGTCACAAATTACTGGCTTGAAGACCATGTTGATGGGGCTTTTTTTTTTGAAGTTTAGTTTCTTCTGCAGCCGTCAACCTGCTTTCCAACTGCTTCGAAACTGCTCTGTACTTTTCCACGCCTGTACTTCTCCCACTCGCTGTCGCTGGGAAGACTGCCTCGTTTAACTGCGTTGTTCTGCTGTGCTGTTCGCTCCTCCCCTCGCCCGTGTCTCAAAACGGCGCTGAATTTGAATCAGCTGCTCCGAGTTTCAGCTTGTTTGTTATCAGAAAAACACACGCGGCTGTTTGACTTTGAGCTGCTGCTGTGTTTCCCCAATGTCCTCTGTTTTCTGATTAAAGTAATTCAAGATGCAATTTCTCCTTTCTGCTTCGAAACTGCTCTGTACTTTTCCACTCCTGTACTTCTCCCACTCGCTGTCGCTTCCACTCGCTGTCGCTAGTTTATGCAAGTTTATGCAAGTCCTGGATCGCGCGGCACTTTACGCACACTTGGTTTAGCTCTGCTGGGTTTTCTCGGATTTCCCACATCAAGCAGGTGTCACAGATTACTGGCCATGTTGATGTTGTGTTTTTTTTTTTTTTTTTTTTTTTTTTGAAGTTTAATTTCTTCTGCAGCCCTCAACCTGCTTTCAAACTGCTTCTAAACTGCTCTGTACTTTTCCCTGCCTGTACTTCTCCCACGCTGTCATTTCCACTCGCTGTCGCTGCGTTGTTCTGCTGTGCTGTTGGCTCCTCCCCTCGCCCATGTCTCAGAACGGTGCTGAATTTGAATCAGCTGCTCCAAGTTTCAGCTTGTTATTAGAAAAAACACATGCAGCTGTTTGACTTTGAGCTGCAGTGTTTCCCCAATGTCCTGCATTTTCTGATTAAAGCAATTAAAAATGCAGTTTCTCCTTACTGCTTCTAAACTGCTCTGTACTTTTCCACGCCTGTACTTCTCCCACGCTGTCGCTTCCACTCATATACAGTATTATTAGAATCATTGACAAAGAGTATCTCATTATTTCAATCAATACAGGCTAGTTTAAATCATCCAATTCATGTCTAATAACTCTGCACGTTCTCAGCAGGATTTGAACTCTGCGCCAGGCTCTGCTCGGACTGGTTCTGCCAACACCACGACAGGCCTGTGCAGATCTGCTAAAAATATTTTCTAAAACACATTAGTCATTACAATATTTGTTGCAGTTTCACAAATATTCAATGTGTATCCCAAAGATCAACCGGCTTCCAGAAGCTGTGACAGTCTTAGGTCAGTTTCTGCTCACAGGTATGAATGACAATATTTAAAAGCCTGATACCTGCAAAAACTTAAATCTTGTTAGCTGGGCTCCCATGTCTACATTCTCATTCCCATCGTCAGTGGGCAAACACATTTTAACTGAATCTGGGTCCATCATAGAACCGCACACCCTTGCAACCAAGGCCAACCGTGCAAAAGGATCTAATGACTTATAGAACAAAAGGGATGTGCCAGAACCATCTGTGTCAGGATGCAGTACTGTATTGGTTAAATTTATTGTTTTTATATGTATATTCAATTATTATGGAGTATCTGTGAAACGTCCAATAATTTCAAACCTGCATTAACCCTTCTGCGTTTGTCAG
Organism: Polyodon spathula; assembly: GCF_017654505.1. Lineage (NCBI taxonomy): Eukaryota > Metazoa > Chordata > Actinopteri > Acipenseriformes > Polyodontidae > Polyodon > Polyodon spathula. The sequence continues at coordinate 15,004,573 of NC_054542.1, read as the reverse complement.
GCGCGTCAGGTCCAATTTATTTTCACACGCGCTGTTTATTTTACACACACTGTTTAAAATAATTTCAGAGTAAAACAGGTTTAAAAGGCATTGAATCGCAAATATCACCAAACTCCTCAATAGTTTGCTGCTCCAGGAGCCAAAACCATCCAGACACATCGAGTAGGCCTTCCAGAAGCAGGGGTCTTCCCGGTCATGCCCAAACTTGCTGCACATGGTGCACAGGGGGGCCCCTTCAGCCCTCCACTGCTCCTGTTTGGTGTCCCAGCATGGGGTCCTGCTGCTGCTGTTGTTGCTGCAGCTGTCTCCTTCTCATCCTCTTCTTTCCTCCTATCCTCTTCTTCCGCAAAGTAATATAATAATACAGGCACTGCAAGGATTTGGTGCAAAGGTGCTTGCGCCTTTTTTTTATTCAAACAAAAAAATATTTATATTTATAAAGAAAACACTGCTCACAGAGCAAAATAAAACAGGTAAACGAAAACAAGGTCTTGAACACTAAATATAACTCAGTCCAGGTCAGGCTGGGCAAATCGCCTTCACTGTTCCTAGATTTAAAGTTTTAAACTTTTAGTTTCGTTTTTCAGACTCTCTCGTTCTCTAAAACACTCCACTACTCTCTACCAGGAACCCAGGACTCTACAGGCTTTTATCTTGGTGGTCATCAACAATAAATTAACCAATTCAATTAATTTTTACGATGGCCCCCTTCTGCACAAGGTTTTTTTAAATTATATACTGGCAGAGGATGAGCTGCCAACCTTGCCTCTGCCAAACACATTAAAATAAAACGACCCACGGCTTTTCACTGTCATTAAATACAAATAAATAAATCATAATACAAACACAAAACAATACACTGGGGTGGAGGCGTACCCCTTTCTAAAATAAACAAATACATATTACTGCAGGGCTCTGCTCTGCTCTGACAGTGTTCCCCAACTCTGAGGATTGGTTTTTCCAGCAGGACAATGCTCCATGCCACACAGCCAGGTCAATCAAGGTGTGGACGGAGGACCACCAGATCAAGACCCTGTCATGGCCAGCCCAATCTCCAGACCTGAACCCCATTGAAAACCTCTGGAATGTGATCAAGAGGAAGACAGATGGTCACAAGCCATCAAACAAAGCCGAGCTGCTTGAATTTTTGCGCCAGGAGTGGCATAAAGTCACCCAACATCAATGTGAAAGACTGGTGGAGAGTATGCCAAGATGAATGAAAGCTGTGCTTGAAAATCAGGGTTATTCCACCAAATATTGATTTCTGAACTCTTCCTAAGTTAAAACATTTGTATTGTGTTGTTTAAAAATGAATCTGAACTTATTTTCTTTGCATTATTCGAGGTCTGACAACACTGCATCTTTTTTGTTATTTTGACCAGTTGTCATTTTCTGCAAATAAATGCTCTAAATGACAATATTTTTATTTGGAATTTGGGAGAAATGTTATCAGTAGTTTATAGAATAAAACAAAAATGTTCATTTTCTCCAAACACATACCTATAAATAGTAAAACCAGAGAAACTGATAATTTTGCAGTGGTCTCTTAATTTTTTCCAGGGCTATATATATAATGTGTGTACATACCAAGTATGAATGTGACTCAAAACGTAAGGTAGAATAAGAAATAACACCCAAATTTCTCACTTCTGTCTTATCAGAGTTTAATTACAGAAAATTTAAAGACATCCAAGTTTTGATGTCAGTGATACACTCAAGTAAGGCTGATGTTGTGGTAATGTTACCAGGTTTCATAGAGATGTATAACTGTATCAACAGCACACCAGTGAAAATGTACTCCATGTTTATAAATAATCTGGCCCAGAGGTACCATATATAAAGAAAATATCGGCCCACGAATCCGTTTTTGTACTGTGATATGAACGAAACCCAGACTGAAACTTTTCGAACATATTATTAGTAATCAGGAATCGATTTAGTTTTAAGCACTACCTTTTCAAGAACTTTTGCTAGAAAAGTGAGATTTGAAATGGGTCTGAAATTATTCAGAAGTGAACTGTCTAAGTTGGGTTTTTTAAGTAGGGGCTTAACCAGGGCAATTTTAAAAGAAGCCAGAACTATTCCATTTTCCAGCGAACTATTCATAATTGCAAGAATATCATTACACAAGTAACTAAGAACATCCCTCAGAAACCTTGTTGGAATGGGATCTAACATATTAGTTGTGGATTTCATATGTATAACAGTCATGTTCAGTTCCTGTGCTGTAATACAAGAAAATGATTCCATCACTGTTTCCCCCAGTCTATCTGAAATATTTAAATTAAAACCATCAACTGGAATTTGTTCCCTTATGGTCTTTATTTTATTTTGAAAGTAGTTAAGAAATTCTTCACACTTAGACGATGACACTTCTATGTTACTGATGGGTAAGAATGAAGGATTTATCTATTGTTGAGAAAAGCATACTGGAGTTATTTTTATTTTCCTCAATGAGTTTGAAGAAATATGCACATCTTGCAGATCTAATAGCTTCATTGTACCTTGATAGATAAGCTTTCATAATATCATGACATGTAATTTTGCCCTCCGTTTTCATTCATTCTTACTACAGTCTCTTTTTATTTGACGGATAGTATTGTTAATCCAGGGAGCATTATGTTTAAGTGAAACTAATCTAATCTTAACTGGGGCTACTGTATGAAAAGTAATAGTGCAAAGATAGTTACATTTGTCAACTAGTAACTCAGTAGGCAATGACTGCAAAAAAAGTGATGGAGCTGAGCTTATTATTTCAGAGAAACTTTGTATAGTTGAAGAATTAATTACACGACTTTTAATAGTGTTGACCCCACTCTTTCTGGGTACTGATATAATGGCTTCAAATAATATACAAGAGTGATCAGAGATATTAGGATCAATTACACCCTGAGATATAACAAGATCTAAGGTGTGCCCATGATTATGGGTAGGCCCTGAAACTGCTGAATAAAATCAAGCGACTCCAAGAGACTTAAAAAGTCAACAGCCTTTGAATTGGCTTTGTTATCAATGTGTAGGTTAAAATCTCCAAGTAAAATAATTATATCATAATTAGTTGACAGTAGAGACATATATTCAGCAAATTCAGACATAAAAGACTGACTAGGTTTAGGTAGCCGTTAAATTATTACAATGAGAATAGGTGGTTGGCTAGCTAATAGTAAAGATAAGGATTCAAATGAAGAAAACTCCTCTACATTTTTTTTTTTTTGCAGTTGTAGTCATTTTGGAAAATAGTAGCTAGCCCACCCCCTCGCCCTTCTGAATGAGCACTCTGAACAAAAGTATAATTTAAAGGAGAGGCTTCAATCAAGGAGATGTTATCATCCAAACTAAACCAAGTTTCGGTCAGAAATAGAAAGTCAAGTTTATAATGTGAAATTAAATCATTGATAAGAAAAGATTGGTTTGATAATGAGCGAGCATTGAGTAAGGCAAGGCATAGTTTACATCATCAATTACTGGAGGTGCAGCTGTGATGATCGGGACAAGATTATTTACATTAACCCTTCGGAGTAAACTACTGTGCCTACTGCTATAATGCTTGGACGTTAATTTAATAGTCTTAATACGATAATTACAGGACAGCTCAGAGATTATTTTGAAAGAACAATTGTTCTGTACAAATAAGTATCTAGAATCAGGGAGAAAACCAGGATTGGGTATATGTAGTCAGCACTTAAAAAGATAAGAAGTAAAGTTATTTTCCAAATTGCGAGGTAACCCAGTTTTGCCAACCACAAGTCATCTCTCAATACTATGTCAGGTTTCTTTTCAGCTAGGAAAGTATGTAACTCTGCCCTGAGATTAAACGAGTATCCATTCTGCCTCGAGATAGCCATCTCACTTCTGTATACAGGAGCAAGGAATGGTGCTCAGCACCCACTTCATCACAAAATGCAGAAAAGCATCTGGAGTTTGCTGGTCTACATTTTATAAAAATGAACAATTGTTATGGCATTATGAACTGTTCTGCAAAGCTTTCTATCCACTGTAGTTGTGGCTTTCATTACAGTTTTAGTACCAAGCAGTTCCCTCAACAAATAAGCCTTGTTTGTTGTTGTATATCTCTTAGTGGGGTAATTAAGTGTCTCCTGTAATTTCAAAGGTTTCAGGCATTCATTCAACAGTACTTTTGCACAAATTACGCACTGGTTGAGGGGTGTTTTCATTTCCAGTACAAGCTGTCTTGTGGACAGTTCGGTATCATCACTTTGTAAGTTTTGTCTTTTTGAAATAGAAGGTTGAAATAAAAATATCCATATTTGGTATTTACTGTATGCATGTGAACAAACAATGCGAGCTGTGCTCTGTAATTTTCTCCATAAGAATTGCACTATCGTTGTTCCTACGCATGAGCAAAACTTCACATGTTTTCTCTATTTTAGTACAGTACATACTAAGGTAGCATCCTCTTATTTATAGATACTGTAAATCCAAAATACATATTTTATTTAAATAACCTCAAGCTTAATGTTGAATTACAATTCGTATATAATATATATCTATATATATATATATATATATTATATATATATATTATAATAGTATATATATATATTATATATATATATATATATATATATAAATAATAATGATATATGGGCTTTCCAGTTAGGTTCACGTTTCATTTTAACATACTTGAAACTTTCTTGGCAGACCCCCAGAAACCTTGTCGAGGCAAACCCTGACCTAGAGAATATATTTGTGTACCGAAATGAAGCCAATACCTTAAGCATTATTAGGTCTTTAATATACAGAAACCAAAAAGTCACATGACCTTTTTTTGGCACTGGTACTGTACCCAAAACATATTTAAATGGGGGAAAAAAAGGAGTTTTTAATTAGTAAATCGATTTTTTATTTTTTGCTAACTTGTTAGGATTTTAAACCTCTTTATAATCTGGACATTGTCTGAGAAATGAACAGAGAAATGACTGAAAAGTCTGTGTAAGATGGAGTCTGAACTGCTTGCTATTGCATCATCATTTGAGCTGACGGAGTGGAGTAGCTGGTGCCCTAATGACAGGAACAGGATTCTCTGCTTGATTGCTTGATTTGGGGGATCCAGCTGAAGATAGTATTGTAAACTAATTGTGCTTTTACTGAACATTTGCTGTCCAATGGCTGCGAACTGAGCCGTACAAACATGATTTCTCTTGTCTCCAGACTAGTGTCAGATAGAAGTTGAACAGCTGTTGCTCTCACAATGATTTGTGTACCTTCTAGTGAGATTGGCTTTTACACTGATGGTAGCCATTAAATTGCCAAGAGTGTTTGTTTTTTCCTAGTGGTTTGTAGGTGTACCAAGTAGGTCCTGTGGCAGAATTTTCAGGAAAGGCTTTGGCTGAAGGTAGAAACATGGTGAGTTAAGGGCTATTCACACAATAGCATTTATTCCCTGCATTTTTTGCGCCAAACGTTTCACTGCTGTTACAGAGTATCATATTACAGATAAGTAGGGGTCAACTTAAATCGTAGTAAATTCACGCATTTTTCACGGGTAGGTTATAGAATAAAATGAGGATTTCACTGACCTTTCTCGGACCTGTGTAAAAATCAAATAACCCTAAGTAGACAGTATTTCAGAGCACTATAAAAAGCCTAAACATAGTGGTACTTGTTTCCTTACTAAAACAGAGTGCTGTCATTTGTTAAAGGCACGCATGCACATTCTCTGTCTGGTGTGGACTTGCCCAAATATTGAGACTGCACGTTCTGCACCCGCTGAATTGATTGCAAGTGTTAGGCAAAGCTTTGCCAAGTTATACAACTGTGGAAATCAATTAGAAACAGTCCCAAAACTCTGTTACCCAGGGGCATCTGGCATACTTTAATAAAAGCAATATATGCAGCACATTCGTTGTCATGTTATTTGTCCCATCCAGGAATTTATATTATTAATAGAGTCAAAACAAAGGAAACGTGTCTATTGGGGTCTAAAATTCTAACTGCGTTTAAAGTTAGCAGCAGGTTGTTTGAAGCAAGGTGGCTGTGCTGGATCGTACCTCCAGTACTGATTTAACCGACAGGAATACTTTTTGTCTGATCTGACCTTCCAGTTTGTTTTCTGAAAGATGTTTATTTTATGTTCTGTTCAGCAGCCTCAGTAATAGCCTTTCATTTTAATGTGTGATTCTGAAGCTAAATAGCGATTAATTGTATTTGCTTCAAAGACACATTACAAGATGTGCAAAACAATGAGCTCCATCTGCATGTACAGTTTATTTAGGAAATAGCCGAAATATACTTAGCTTTTTTGGCTTTGTCGTCCATTCCTGGTATCTTAAGTCCAATGCTGAAAACTAGATTTTAGCAACCTAAATCAAAACAATGCAGAACTGATTTTTTCCCACCCCCTACGGTACAATACAGGTCACAGAAAAGCCAATACAGACACGCTGATTTAAAACATTGTTGTCATTTGAACAGTAAGCAAGAACGTTAATCACTTTGGAGTATTTATTTTGTCCTGCGAAGGAATAAAAAAAGCCTATCTGCAGAAGGAAGATACGTAGTTTGCATTGTGCAGTAGTTCATTTAAACAAGGTTTTTTTTTTCCTCTCCATACTTCTCCTGTATGCATTGGCCCCTAAAAGAGGTGAATTTCACGGTGACCCCTCAGTTTCATGATTTTCAAGAAATTCCCCAAATCGTGATTTAAGTAGACCCCTACATATAAGAAATACAGTAAATAATTACATGTAAGAGCAAGATTGACAAAGAGCAGTTAACGTATAGTAAACATATTTGCTTATACGAGTAAAGTCCAGTTATAGTAAGCACGATAAATGGATGAGAATGATTTCAAATGAGAGCAATTACAAAAAACGTGAATACGGATACCTATAAGAGCAAAATCAAATACAAGATATAGGAATTAGTTATAATTAAGAGCAGTAGTAGAATACGGCAAGGTATGGAGCAGTTCAGTGCAAGTACATGCTGATGCAAGTACTGGTACAACTGGGTGCCATATTGTGGCAAAATATTTTTGTAGCATATTGTCTTTTTTCACACACCATCGTTTTGTGAGAATTTGATAACTGTGACACTACAGTCAGAACATACTTCCTTTGACTGTTTTAACAAATGCCATCTTTCAGAATATTGTTTGTGGTGCCAGATTATGAATGTTTCTGAAGTTTTTACTTAAAATTTTTCCAGTCCTTCACTCCATTTTCAGTGAACTTCTGAAAAAGTGTCTGCAAGGAAAGCAGAAAACCACATCTGCCTGCTTACTGTACTCTAAATATGAACATGTATTTCAATGTTCTTTTGAAAATGAATGGTTTTGTTTACCAAAGACAGTTTTCGGATAGACAGGTAAACAAGGCTGTGATGGTCCTGTTGCAGTATTACCAAGGTCCAAAATACAGGATTTAATTGCATTTGGGTGTCATTTGAGAATACAATGCTTGGCTGGTTTAATGTCCATTCTTCCCACTGATCTGAGCCCCATATAGATATTCAAAAGTTTATGCTAATTATTTTATTTTTTTTCAAATATACCTTATGAAATTATATATTATAAGTATGATAGTAAGTGGGTGGTTAGAAGCCTAACAGTCAGTATGAATAATTGACTTAAATTGGTGTGAAGTGATGGAAATGGTGTTCAAAATTGGTGTAGGTACTGTAGGACTGCAGAAGAGGTTAACAGATTTAAAGGTTTTAAACAACAGTGCAGCTTGATATCCTTCCTGTTTTTCTAATTTGCTTAAATAGGCATGACATGTTTTAAAGTACAAGCTAGTGCTATATTAATTTATTTGGCCACCTTATGTTGGGATATATATATATATATATATATATATATATATATTATATATATATATATATATATATATATATATATAATTCCTAAGTGGTTTCAAGGTCTGTTTTGTGCTACAAATTATTATACAGTACGAGTTCTCAAAAAGACGCAGGAGAACGAATCCGGTTTACAGCTTTTATTTGTGTCATCAGTCTGGCTATTTTTCAAACTCAGCACAGTGAATGAAACTTAGTATTCAGACTTGCTAGCAACAGAGTAATAAAAAATAATGCTTGTCTGTCTATATATATATATATATATACACACACACACAGTACCATGAAAGTATTATTTGCACATTTTTCAGATTGAATTTTGGTCAGTCTGAGAGAAAAAAAAAATACGCCAAGGTTTGTTGCTACTTTCATTTGTTTGGTGTGCAAGGTAATCAAACATGCAATCTTCAGGTGTGAAAAAGTTATTGCCCACCTAGTTAACTCAACCCAATTAAAGGGATCATTAGGGTCAGCTGTTTGAATGCTTTGAATAACAATCAGGAGTCCTGATTTGGGCCAGCCCTGCCCAATATATAATCTGACTAACTTTGGCCCTTAACATCAGAGTGAAGTTATCAGCACACAGGTTCCAGAGGCACATCATGCCACGATCAAAAGAAATTCCTGAAGACCTCCGGAAAAAAGTTGTTGATGTCTATTGGTCCAGAAAAGGTTACAAAGTAATTTCCAAGGCTCTGGAGCTCCACCAAACCACAGAGCCATATTGTCCAAATTGAGAAAGTTTGAGACAGTAGTGAATCCTCCCCGGAGTGGACGTTCAGCCAAAATCTCTCCAAGAGCAAGTCGTAAAATCGTCCAGGAAGTCACAAAGAACCCTAGAAGAATATCCAGGGATCTGCAGGCCTCTCTTGCCTCGGCTAAGGTCAGTGTTCATGACTCCACCATCAGAAAGACACTGGGCAAAAATGGGATTCATGGCAGAGTAGCAAGGCAGAAACCACTGCTCACTAAGAAGAACATGAATGCTTGTTTCAAGTTTGCCAAAAAGCACTTGGTTGATCCTCAAGAGTTCTGGAACAATGTTCTACGGACTGATGAGTCAAAAGTGGAACTTTTTGGCCAACATAGGCCGCATTATGTCTGGCAAAAACCAAACAATGCATTCTGCAGTAAGAACCTCATACCAATGGTCAAGCATGGTGGTGGATTGTCATGATTTGGGGATGCTTTGCTGAATCAGGACCTGGAAGACTTGCCATCATTGAAGGAACCATGAATTCTGCTCTGTATCAGATAATTCTACAGGAAAATGTTAGGCCGTCCGTCCATGAGCAGAAGCTGAAGCGCAGCTGGGTCACGCAGCAAGACAATGATCTGAAACACTCAAGCCAATCTACATCAGAACAAGAAATTTTAAGTTTTGGAATGGCCTAGTGAAAGTCTAGACCTAAACCCCATTGAGATGTTGTGGCAAGACCTGAAACGAGCAGTTTATGCTCAAAAACCCATAAAAGCCACTGAGATGAAGCAGTTCTGCATTGAGTGGGCCAAAATTCCTCCACGGCACCGGGAGAGACTGATTTGGTTGCAGTTATTTCTGCAAAAGGTCCCCAGTTCAAACCTCAGCTCAGCCTCTGACTCGCTATGTGACCCAGAGCAAGTCATTTAACCTCCTTGTGCTCCGTTGTAAGTGACTCTGGTCTCGTATCTCATGGTGGTCCACTATGAAAGGCGCTATTTAAAAATAGATTATTACTATTTATAGTACATAGTTTGGTTTAATAAATGCAGGGGGAAAATGTGGAATAGCCTCCCCAAATGAAAGATTCACGTGCCGCCTATGAATCAGAAAGAAAAAAACAAACAAACCCACAGCCCACAAGGAGCAAAACATGGGGCCGTGCAGAAATGCACCGACACCCGCACCCCTAAAGAATTGATCCGTGGTTCCGGTAGGGCAAGGCATTTAAGAATTCCAGGTTAGGGAAGTTTACATTAACACTATTTTTTTCCCTCTTTTAACCGTGTGTTTTATTGTTTTTTTTTTTTAAAGGCAAGGAGAAAGGGAGAATGAAAAATTAAGCAGCCATTTTACCAGCGAGTCAAACGATCATCGGTTTGGCGAAAACCAGATTGAAGGGGGTCGAGTAGAGAATGTGTTGATAGGAAAGCAGAGAGCTGGTAATGTACCTCTTACCCGAGGGTTTTTAGAGAGGAACGGGAGAAGGGAGACAAGAAAATAGGGATGAGGGATCAAGGGAGTTTTCTTTTTTTTTTTTCTTTTTTTTTAAATGGGGGTGATGCAGGTCTGTTTGAAGGCAAAGTGAAAACAGCCAGAGAGGTGTTGGAGAGGGAATGAAAGGTAGTAGAGCAGGGGCAGCAGCCTGGAAGAGATGAGTGGGCAGGGCCAGATTAACTCTGTTGTGGGCCCGGGGCTACTAAATTTTGTGGGGTCCCCTGTATGTAATTGTTTTACCCAGTTTAAAGCAATATCATAATTGTGGCACAAAGGCTATTAAAACCTGCGTTTCAACTAACATAAAGCAGTTCTGTAGTTACATTTCAGTGTTAAAGCATTAATATAGTTCATTTAAAAGTACTTCTTGCCTTAGAACAGCTGCTACATTAGTTTCAAAGAAAGTACGCAGAAAGAGTACACAGAACTGCAAACGCAAGTCAAAAAGGAAGTTAGAAGGGCCAAGAGAGAAATAGAAATGAGCATTGCTAAGGGGGCTAAAACCAATTCCAAAATGTTTTTCCAATATTACAACAGCAAGCGAACATTCAAAGAGGAGATTAAATGTTTAAGAGATACAAATGGCAAAATGGTAGATGAAGAAAAAAAATAGCAAACATATTAAATGATTACTTTTCACAAGTTTTTACAAAGGAAGATACTGACAACATGCCCCACATGTCATCCAGTTCCTATCCAGTTTTAAATAACTTTAGCCTAACCGAGGCAGAAGTGTTAAAGGGACTAGGAGCTCTTAAAATAAACAAATCCCCTGGGCCGGATGAGATCCTCCCAGTAGTACTCAAAGAAATGAAAGAAGTAATTTACAAACCGCTAACCAAGATCATGCAGCAGTCTCTTGACACAGGGGTGGTACCGACAGACTGGAAAATTGCAAACGTAATACCGATCCACAAAAAGGGAAACAAAACTGAACCAGGTAACTACAGACCAGTAAGCCTGACTTCTATTATATGCAAACTTATGGAAACTATAATAAGATCCAAAATGGAAAATTACCTATATGGTAACAGGGTCCTGGGAGACAGTCAACATGGTTTTAGGAAAGGGAGATCGTGCCTAACTAACTTGCTTGATTTTTTTGAGGATGTAACATCGATAATGGATAATTGCAAGCATATGACATGGTTTATTTAGATTTCCAGAAAGCTTTTGACAAAGTCCCGCACAAAAGATTAATTCTCAAACTGAACGCAGTTGGGATTCAAGGAAACACATGTACATGGATTAGGGAGTGGTTAACATGTAGAAAACAGAAAGTGCTGATTAGAGGAAAAACCTCAGAATGGAGTGTGGTAACCAGTGGTGTACCACAGGGATCAATATTAGGTCCTCTGCTATTCCTAATCTACATTAATGATTTAGATTCTGGTATAGTAAGCAAACTTGTTAAATTTGCAGACGACACAAAAGTAGGAGGAGTGGCAAACACTGTTGCAGCAGCAAAGGTCATTCAAAATGATCTAGACAAGATTCAGAACTGGGCAGACACATGGCAAATGACATTTAATAGAGAAAAGTGTAAGGTACTGCACACAGGAAATAAAAATGTACATTATAAATATCATATGGGAGATATTGAAATTGGAGAAGGAATCTATGAAAAGACCTAGGAGTTTTTGTTGACTCAGAAATGTCTTCATCTAGACAATGTGGGGAAGCTATAAAAAAGGCTAACAAGATGCTCGGATACATTGTGAAAAGTGTTGAATTTAAATCAAGGGAAGTAATGTTAAAACTGTACAATGCACTAGTAAGACCTCATCTTGAATATTGTGTTCAGTTCTGGTCACCTCGCTATAAAAAAGATATTGCTGCTCTAGAAAGAGTGCAAAGAAGAGCGACCAGAATTATTCTGGGCTTAAAAGGCATGTCATATGCAGACAGGCTAAAAGAATTAAATCTGTTTAGTCTTGAACAAAGAAGACTACGTGGCGACCTAATTCAAGCATTCAAAATTCTAAAAGGTATTGACAGTGTCGACCCAAGGGACTTTTTCAGCCTGAAAAAAGAAACAAGGACCAGGTGTCACAAATGGAGTTTAGACAAAGGGGCATTCAGAACAGAAAATAGGAGGCACTTTTTTACACAGAGAATTGTGAGGGTCTGGAATCAACTCCCCAGTAATGTTGTTGAAGCTGACACCCTGGGATCCTTCAAGAAGCTGCTTGATGAGATTCTGGGATCAATAAGCTACTAACAACCAAACGAGCAAGATGGGCCGAATGGCCTCCTCTCGTTTGTAAACTTTCTTATGTTCTTATGTTCTTTTTGCTCTTCATGGCTGAGAAATCTTCATTGATGTCATTGAAATCCAACTGATGAAGCAAGTCACATTCAATTGACAATAGTGTCAAATTATTCAGTCTCATCTGATCCATGCTTGTCCTAAGCTTATTTTGTGATCACGCCAGTTTAGAAAACGATCGTTCCCCTCCAGCGTTAGTTACTGGCAGTGACAAAAAAATCAGTAAAACAATGTCTACATTTGGAAACTCAAACTGCAGACTCTGTCTTAAAATGTGAATTAGATTCTTTGCAGATTTGTTTTCCTCTTCTTTTGTGAACTCGTTAAACTGTACTAGACCAAACTGTACCAAAATCCTCCTGTAAGCGTTGTATTAGTGTTGTAGTTAAACAGCTGATGAATGTGTTCCTGATGCAGACAACAGATTCAGATTAGTCAAAAATCTAAAGTTGGCACATATGTCTTGTTGCAACTCTGCTACAAGTTTGTTGATAACAACGTTGAAAACATCCATGCAAAACTTCGCTTGGTCTGTCAATTTACAGTCCGCCTCCCTGGACTTGTCTTTTCCTCTTCAGTTAACGGTTCTTTTCCGATTTATACTGTTCAGAAACTCACTATGTCACTTAAGAACATAAGAAAGTTTACAAATGAGAAGAGGCCATTTGGCCCATCTTGCTCGTTTGGTTGTTAGTAGCTTATTGATCCCATAATCTCATCAAGCAGCTTCTTGAAGGATCCCAGGGTGTCAGCTTCAACAACATTACTGGGGAGTTGGCTCCAGACCCTCACGATTCTCTGTGTAAAAAAGTGCCTCCTATTCTGTTCTGAATGCCCCTTTGTCTAAGCTCTATTTGTGACCCCTGGTCCTTATTTCTTTTTTCAGGTCGAAAAAGTCCCTTGGGTCGACATTGTCTGCATATAACATGCCTTTTAAACCCAGAATAATTCTGGTTGCTCTTCTTTGCACTCTTTCTAGAGCAGCAATATCCTTTTTGTAGCGAGGTGACCAGAACTGAACACAATATTCAAAGATGACTACAAAAGATTTAGAAGTGCATAGTCATCTTTGTATTACTTTAGTATAAATGCATGTTAATTTGGAATCATATGTTGTTTTTTTCTGACTTTATGTGAACGAAAAGACACACATTTGCCCGTTTTCCCATTGGAAATAGTGATATTTGGAAATATCACTGTCCTGGTCACAAAAGCAAAGTTTGTGGGGAATAATAGCCATTTTCTATACTTTTGAGGCATAAGCAATTAGGAAATAACACTTACTACCCAGGAACAAAAATTGTGTTACATATTGTAATCACTGATATCAGCAAACTTTTCATTACCTCGCCTCCTTTCTCACCCTGTCCTCTGCTCACTCACTCCGCATCACCCTCCTTCTTGCCCCTCTCGGACACTGACCTTTGCTCCCTGCAGCAGAGCCATAAACCCACCATGTGTGCTCTGGACCCCCTCCCCACTCCCAGGGTTGAATTAACGCAGGGGCTTCAGATTAAGGGGGGTCCCATGAAAATAAATACATAATTAAAAACATAAAATTATTTATAAAATAATGTGTGCTCTTATGGTTCGAATAGAACAAGGCTATTTACCACCATCTTTCATTAAAGCAACAACTTCCTGATCATAATTATCATGTGATAAAATCGAATCACATGCCATTTTTTTTAAATCACTTCTGTTGACCTAGGTATGTCTTCTGCGGCTGTGTGGCGGTTTGAGGAAGCTGCGAAAATGTTGGCTGAAAGAGCACCCAGACAACATGGGAGTGGAGCTCAAAACAGGAAAACGCAGAAGTTAAAAACTGTTCGTGAGGAACAAATGTTAAGCAAAAATACCAAAGTTGACAAGCTATTTCAACTACCAACAAATGCACCATATATGTGTGTTGTGGAAAAAAGGCCTACATACGAAACAAATCCGCAGGAGGGAGTAACTGATACAGCCACAGCAAGAAGTCCACACATAACAACCAGTGAATCAGTTTTGGAAGAGCGTGAAATCGCCATGTTTACGAAGGTAAACATGCAGATAACATTGACCCATACAGCACTGATGCAGCACTCTGGGGCCCAAAAAATGAAACTATGGATTACAAAAGGCCCAACATCGTGTCAAAACAAACATGCCAATTTTTCAGCATCTAAAGAACAATACAAACACCAGAAACTGTGTTTATCGAAAACTCTTCACACGCATGCTACAAAACAGGGAATGTGTCCCTCGTGAATGGCTTCTTTATTCACCATCGACAGGGTCTGTATTTTGCTTTGCGTGTCAATTATTTGGAGATTCATTATCTTTTGCACATGTATTTAGTGGTTCTGGCTTTAATAGCTGGAAACTTGCTGCAGTTCGTGTTGCTGAGTGTGAGCGCAGCATTCATCACAGAACTGCCATGCTTACCTGTATTTCTCAGACAAAAGCCAAATGAGAGACGTCCTCACAAGGGTGGTTGCAGTTGTAAAGTTTTTGGAGGAGTGTGGGCTTTCTTTCAGAGGAGATAAAGAGACTGTTGGATCCCCCAATAATGGTAATTACTTTCCAAGGGCACCTCGGAATTGTTGGGTCAGTTTGATCCTTTCAATAATGAACATATAAAAAAATACGGGAACGCTGGTAAAGGAAGGCCTTCATACCTTTCTTCAACTATTTGCGACAAATTAATTTCTTTAATGGGACAAAATGTGCTTTCTGAAATAAACATTTTTCATTTATTGTAGATTCCATCCAGACACATCCCACGTGGATCAACTTACGTTTGTTGTCTGCTATGTGTCTCAAGGGGCAGATTCAAGAGTGTTTTCTAATTTTTCTCCCAATAACAAGTCATACATTCACTTTTTAATTCAGTTTCGACAGTTTTGCAGAAAATGAACGTTGACATAGCAAATTGAAGAGGTCAGTGTTATGACAATGCTAGTAACATGTCAGGGACAATCAAAGGTCTGCAAACACGAATTCGGGAGATAAACCCTTTAGTAGAGTGGGTTCCGTGCGCAGCTCATGCTCTCAATTTAGTTGGGGTTACTGGCGTAAACTGCTGCTTGGAAGCAAACAATTTTTTTGGCTTTCTTCAGTCTCTCTTTAATTTCTACAATAAATCAACAACTCGCTGGCAAACTGTTACTGCAGGATTAGAGCCAAATGACAATAAGCGAATTGAGAGACTGAAAGCTTTATCTGATACAAGGTGATCCGCTCATGCCCAGGCTACAAAAGCACTTTTCCTGAATTCTCTCCAAAAACTAGCTGATGACACTATGTAACACAATTTTTGTTCCTGGGTAGTAAGTGTTATTTCCTAATTGCTTATGCCTCAAAAGTATAGAAAATGGCTATTATTCCCCACAAACTTTGCTTTTGTGACCAGGACAGTGATATTTTGAAATTTACCTATTTCCAATGAGAAAGCAGACGAATTTGTGTCCGTTCACATAAAGCCAGAAAAAAACAACATATGAATCCAAATTAACATGTATTTATACTAAAGTAATACAAAAATGACTACAAAAGATTTAGAAGTGAGTAGTTTTTCGAGATTTACGATTTATACTGTAAATCACCTTCACGGATCAGCCCCCAAATGTTGTCTCCCATCATGTTCTCGTTATACTGCCCTTGTAGCGGCGTTCAAAGTCCAGTATATCCTGGTGGAAGCGCTCGCCTTGCTCCTCCGAGTACGCTCCCATGTTCTCCTTGAATTTATCAAGATGAGCATCAAGGAAATGGACTTTGAGGGACATCCTACAGCCCATTGTGCCGTAGTTCTTCACCAGAGTCTCAACCAGCTCCACATAGTTTTCGGCCTTGTGATTGCCCAGGAAGCCCCGAACCACTGCGACAGAGCTGTTCCAAGCCGCTTTCTCCTTACTAGTGAGCTTCTTGGGAATTCATTGCACTCCAGCATCTTCTTTATCTGTGGTCCGACGAAGACACCGGCTTTGACCTTTGCCTCAGACAGCTTAGGGAAAAAGTTTTGAAGGTACTTGAAGGCTGCCGACTCCTTATCTAGAGCTCTGACAAATGTTTCATAAGGCCCAATTTGATGTGCGGTGGTGGCATCAGCACCTTCCGGGGGTCCACCAGTGGCTCCCAGTTGGTGTTGTTCCTCCCCACAGAGAACTCGGTCCGCTGTGGCCAGCCCCGCCTGTGGTAGTGCGCCTTGATGTCCCTGCTGTCCCAAAGGCAAAGATAGCAGGGAAACTTGGTAAAACTGCCTTGGAGACCCATAAGGAATGCCACCATTGCAGCCTCTTGATGCCATCTCAGAAAAATGCAGATATGTACCCACTTAGGCAGCTGGAACTAAACTGAACTGGTGGGCTTAAGGCCCCTGTATTTATACTACTATTTATATTACTGGAAAGTTCTAGAAAGTTCTAGAAGTTACTCCAAGTTTACTCAGCACTTTTGAGGCATAAGCAATTAGGAAAAAACACTTACTACCGAGGAACCAAAAAAAAAAAAAAAAAAATTGTTACACGGTGTAATCAATCATTCAGTTGGAGTCTTGGTACAACTGCACATGAATTAATAAAGTGCAATTCCACATCCTCACATATTATTACTTTTTACTTGCACGTGAAGTGCTATGCAATCCTCGTGCCTAAATACAAATATACATTTTAAACACTCATGTTACACAGACCCATTTATATCCCGTGTAACAATGACTATATACCAACATTTAACACACCACACGCAACATAACAGATAATATACACAGGGGCGGGCACTTCGTCACAGTGTTGTATCATTAAACCAAGGAGAAAATCTTTTTGTAGATAGTTTCTTTATTTTATAAGGTGCAGTAGTATCAAGACTATTTGCCAGAGTGGCGTTATAGTTATCCATCAAATCTCCGACCACTCCTGACTGAATAAAACCTGAAACAGACAAAGCTTCCAGGAACTTATCAGATGTTAATGAATTTAGAGATCTAGTTTTAACACAATGCACCAGCTTAACTATAGAGCCAGGTAATACAGTTTCAAAGATAATAGCAGAATGATCAGAAACTGCTATATCAGTAATGGACATGTTCTGAATATGCAGACCACGAGAAATAACCAGGTCTAGAGTATGGCCATGAATATGAGTAGGATCTTTAACATATTGAGTAAAACCAATGACTCTAGTAATGTCAAAAAACTCTACCAAGGCGATCTCTATCAACATCAACATGTACATTAAAATCACCTAGAAGTAGAATCCTATCATGCTTGACAGCAATTGTTGATAAAAACTCACTGAAAGACAAAAACGGAGCGTTACGTCAAGGAGGATGATAAATAACAGAGACTAGAATAGAAGTTTGGCCATGAACCTTAAAAATAGTATTTCAAATGATGTATATATTGGGTAGGGCTGGCCCAAATCAGGCTTGATTGTTAACCAAAGTATTCAAACAGCTTATCCTAATGATCCCTTTAATTGGGCTGAGTTAACTAGGGGGGGAATAACTTTTTTACACCTGAAGATTGCATGTTGGATTACCTTACTGTGACGGAAAGATGAGTTTTGGTGATGAATCTTCCTCCCGACCTGTGAGGGCGCTAAAGAACGGGAGGAGAAGTATCTGGAAGGGCTGGCCTCGTTTCCGGGTCAGGGAAGTGGGTCAGCCTGGAGGGAAGCGCGACTCTGTTGTAAGACCGTATTGATTTGAAAGGTAAACGAGTAAGTAATAAGGCAGCTGCAACCGTTTATCTCGATACCATGCGGGATTACATATAGGGGCCAGGGTAACGCTGATCTTCTCCTTCGTTTGGGTAAACGTTCGGAGAGAGAAGGAGCGAGAGAGGAGCTCTCGTTGTTACAGAGAATTACGTGTTGTGTTTGTTTGTAATTGTCTGCGTTTTGCACCACCAGACAGTTAACTCACCTATCCGGAGCTGTCGACCAGGGTCAGCACAATCCGGATCACCACTGCACGGAACCGTCACAAAATACAGTGTCTTCACCCACCACAAGCACGTCTGCACTCACCCAGGACTGGTGACCGTGTGTTCGTTTTGTTCGGGACTGTGCCCTATTATTGCTATCCCCGTGCTTTACACATTGTTGTGTATAGCCGGGGATTTATTATTTAACGGTCACCAGACCTGGATTATAAATAAAAGCACCTTTTTCACTGGAAACTGTTGTCTGCCTGTCACTCCTACATCGCATCACCGCTATACCTGTTCCCCTCCACTAGCCACTTTGCCACACTTACACAACAAATAAATGAAAGCAGCACCAAACTTTGGAGTCATCTTTTCTCTCATATTCCCTCTATATACTACGACAACCCACATAAAGATCTGACCAAATTCAACGTGAAAAATGCAGAAAACCAGACGGGGCAAATACTTTTTCATATATAAGAACATAAGAAAGTTTACAGACAAGGGGAGGCCATTCGGACCAGTTTGGTCATTTGATTGTTAGTAGCTTATTGATCCCAGAATCTCATCAAGCAGCTTCTTGAAGGATCCCAGGGTGTCAGCTTCAACAACATTACTGGGGAGTTGATTCCAGACCCTTACGATTCTCTGTGTAAAAAAGTGCCTCCTATTTTCTGTTCTGAATGCCCCTTTGTCTAATCTCCATTTGTGACCCCTGGTCTTTGTTTCTTTTTTCAGGTCAAAAAAGTCTCTTGGGTCAACATTGTCTGCATATGACATGCCATTTAAACCTGGAATAATTCTCGTCGCTCTTCTTTGCACTCTTTCTAGAGCAGCAACGTCTTTTTTATAGCAAGGTGACCAGAACTGAACACAATATTCAAGATGAGGTCTGACTAATGCATTGTACAGTTTTAACATTACTTCACTTGATTTAAATTCAACACTTTTCATAATGTATCCGAGCATCTTGTTGGCCTTTTTTAGAGCTTCCCCACATTGTCTAGATGAAGACATTTCTGAGTCAACAAAAACTCCTAGGTCTTTTTCATAGATTCCTTCTCCAATTTCAGTATCTCCCATATGATATTTATAATGTACATTTTTATTTCCTGCATGCAGTACCTTACACTTTTCTCTATTAAATGTCATTTGCCATGTGTCTGCCTAGTTCTGAATCTTGTCTAGATCATTTTGAATGACCTTTGCTGCTGCAACAGTGTTTGCACCTCCTCCTATTTTTGTGTTGTCTGCGAATTTAACAAGTTTGCTTACTGTACCAGAATCTAAATCACTAATAGTAGAGGACCTAATACTGATCCCTGTAGTACACTGCTGGTTACCACACTCCATTCTGAGGTTTTTCCTCTAATCAGTACTTTCTGTTTTCTACATGTTAACCACTCCCTAATCCATGTACATGTGTTTCCCTACTGCATTCAGTTTGAGAATTAATCTTTTGTGCGGGACTTTGTCAAAAGCTTTCTAGAAATCTAAATAAACCATGTCATATACTTTGCAATTATCCATTATTGATGTTGCATCCTCATAAAAATCGAGCGGGTTAGTTAGACACGATCTCCATTTCCTAAAACCATGTTGACTGTCTCCCAGGATACTGTTACCATATAGGTAATTTTCCATTTTGGATCTTATTATAGTTTCCATAAGTTTGCATATAATAGAAGTCAGACTTATTGGTCTGTAGTTACCTGGTTCAGTTTTGTTTCCCTTTTTGTGGATCGGTATTACGTTTGCAATTTTCCAGTCTGTCTGTACAACCCCTGTGTCAAGAGACTGCTGCATGATCTTGGTTAGCGGTTTGTAAATTACTTCTTTCATTTCTTTGAGTACTACTGGGAGGATCTCATCCGGCCCAGGGGATGTGTTTAATTTTAAGAGCTCCTAGTCCCTTTAACATTTCTGCCTCAGTTATGCTAAAGTTATTTAAAACTGGATAGGAACTGGATGACATGTGGGGCATGTTGTCCGTATCCTCCTTTGTAAAAAGTTGTGAAAAGTAACCATATATTTGCTATATTTTTCTTCATCTATGATTTTGCCATTTGTATCTCTTAGACATTTAACCTCCTCTTTGAATGTTCTCTTGCTGTTGTAATATTGGAAAAACATTTTAGAATTGGTTTTAGCCACCTTAGCAATGTTCATTTCTATTTCTCTCTTAGCCTTTCTAACTTTTTTTTTGACTTGCGTTTGCAGTTCCGTGTACTCTTTCTGTGTAATTTCTTTTTGGTCCCTTTTTAACACTCTGTAAAGTTCCTTTTTTCACTGAATATTTTTTAATTGATCTATTAAACCATTTTGGCAATTTAGTTTTACATTTAGATTTGTCTACTTTAGGTATGTAATTGTTTTGCTCCTCTATTACTACATTTTTGAATAACAGCCATCCTTTTTCTATGGATGTTTTCTCAATTTTACTCCAATCTACTTCTGTTAGTCTTTGTTTCATACCTTCATAGTTTGCTTTTCTAAAATTGTAAACCTTAGCTTTAGCCATACTTTGGGGGTTTTAAAAAGCACTTCAAATGAGACCATGTTGTGGTCTGAGTTTGCTAGTGGTTCTCTGACCTCTGTTTTAGTTATTCTGTCTTTGTTATTTGAAAAGACTAAATCAAGGCATGCCTCCCCTCTAGTCAGTGCTTTGATAAATTATGTTAGGAAGCAGTCATTTGTCATTTCCGCCATTTCAATTTCGTCCATTGTGCTCCCCAATGGGATTTCCCATTTTATATGGGGGAAGTTGAAATCCCCCATTAGTATGGCTTCTCCTTTGCTACATACATTTCTAATGTCATTGTATAACAGATTATTTTGCTCATCGTCTGAATCTGGCAGTCTATAACATGGTCCTATTATGCCCTTTGAATTTTTGTCCGTTATTCTGACCCATATTGATTTGGCTTTGTTTTCTTTGTCCAGATTTGGGAACCTGGCCTTCAAGACTATTTCTTATGTATAGCTCTACCCCTCCTCCTCTTCTGTCCTGCCTGTCTTTCCTATACAGTGTATACCCACAAATATTATATTCGTCCCCATCACTCTCAGACAACCAAGTTTCTGTAACATCTATCACATCATAGTTACTTGTTAGTTCAGTAGCTTCAAGTTCTAAAATTTTGTTTCTGATACTTCTAGTGTTTAGATAAAGACATTTAATGGTTGTCTTACCTGAGTTGTTGTCCTCATTTTGTTGTGGTCTCCCTTCTGTTTTTTTGTTGATTTCTCCCCCCTTCCTTTCTAGTTTAAATGCTTCTGAACCTGCTCAAGAATCTTTTCTCCAAGTAGACTGGTTCCCTTTGTATTTAAGTGCAGTCTGTCCCGTCTATACAGATAGTCCTCATTGTAAAATGTGGTCCAATTATCAAGATAGGTGAAGCCTTCCCATGTGCACCACGTCTTCAGCCATGCGTTTAGATTAATTATTTCCAGCTGTCCATATGGTCCTTTGCAAGGTGCTGGTAGTATACCAGAAAATACCACAGTTTTGGTCTTGTCTTTTAATTTCCTTCCTAGCTCTCTGAATTTGTTTTGCAGGGATTTTGGTCTGTCTCTTCCAATGTTGTTTGTACCGATGTGGACCACTACTACGGGGTCGTCTCCTGTTCGTTCTAGGAGCCTGTCCATGTTCTCAGTGATGTGCTTGACAGAGGATCCCGGAAGGCAGCACACTGTTGTAGTGAGGGGATCCAAACTGCGAATTGAACTTGCTGTGTTTCTCAATATGGAGTCCCCAACAATCATGACCTCCCTTCTTTTTGCTGTCTGGTCACCACTGTCAATAGGTTCCTGGATGTTGTTCCTTTTGTTCTCTTGTTGTTGGTTTTGCTCATCAAGATTTTTAAGTGATTCAAATTTGTTGGTTGTTTTGATTTCTGGTGGTTGTATTTGACGAAGTTTATTTTTTCCCTGTTTCTGCCTACCTGAACCCAGCTATTCTGACCTTCTATTTCCCTGGTGGCTTTCAGTCTGTTAGGGGTGGTATAGACTTCCATGAATTGTGGGTTTGCCAGCTCCTCAAGATCCTGTTGCTGTCTCATTTCTTCCAGCTTCATTTCTAGCATACCTACTAGTTTATTCAAGTCCTGGATCGTGTGGCACTTTATGCACACTTGGTTTAGCTCTGCTGGGTTTTCTCGGATTTCCCGCATCATGCAGCTGTCACAGATTTTTTTTTTTTTTTTTTTTTTTTTGAAGTTTAGTTTCTTCTGCAGCTGTCAACCTGCTTTCAACCTGCTTCTAAACTGCTATGCACTTTTCCAAGCCTGTACTTCTCTCATGCTGTCGCTTCCACTTGCTGTCGCATTGTTCTGCTGTGCTGTTGGCTCCTCCCCTCCCCCGTGTCTCAGAATGGCGCTGAATTTGAATCAGCTGCTCCTAGTTTCAGTTTGTTTGTTATCAGATAAACACATGCGGCTGTTTGACTTTGAGCTGCAGTGTTTCCCCAATGTTCTGTGTTTTCTGATTAAAGCAATTAAAGATGCAATTTCTCCTTACTGCTTCTAAACTGCTCTGCACTTTTCCACGCCTGTACTTCTCCCACACTGTCACTTCCACTCCTTTTGTGTGTACGTGTATGTGAATATATAGCTATATACATGTGTAGGTACAGTAAGAGTATAGATTTATATAAGTAACTGTATTTGGGTATACGTAAGCAGGTAGGGGAAGGGGCAAAAGTAAATTTCCAGCACTAGATGGGTGTTCCTGTTCTATGTTCACTTATCTAGTTGAAGCCGTGTATTGGCAGCTGAGTGACTCTGTATAGGGCGGGTAATTTGTGCTCTGCATGTTCTTGCTTTGCACTTGGGGGTGGGGAGGGGTGTTTAGAGGTGTTTTTTTATTTTGTTTTTTTTTGGTTAAAATTATTTTGCCCCCTCATAATTATTTTATGAGAGATGTTCACTATTGAGCTGCATTACCTTTACCCAGGAAACTTGGAGAGGCACTAGCATTATTATTATTCCACACATAGATCAAGTTTTTGTTATTGTTGGTCAGTATATCTAAATCAGGTTAACTGGATTACTTGGAATGTGAAAAGACCAAATGGCGCTGTGAAGAGGAAGATGGTTCTTACATATCTTAAAGTAAAATCTGATATTGTGTTCCTGCAAGAAACATACCTTACCAATAGAGAGCATGAGAAGCTTTGTAGAGAATGGGTGGGACAGGTATATGCTTCCTTTGTTAACACAAAAGCCAGATGGGTAGGGATATTATTTATAGAAATATACCTTTTATCGTTACTAAATCACTTACTGATCCTTCAGGTAGATACATTTTGATTCATGGAAACCTATATACAGAATCCTGGACACTGCTTAATGCATATGCTCCCAACTTTGATGATCAAGCATTTATTCAAGACCTGTTTTTGAAAATCTCAAATTGCGGGGGCTTGTTAATGGTAGGGGGAGACTTTAATTTTTGCTTAAATCCAATTCTAGATGGATCATCCACTTTTACTTCACCTATAACAAAATCTGCGACAATGACACAGTCTTTGAGATCTAAATTTAAAGGAGATTTGGAGACATGTTCATCCCCAGGACAGAGACTACTCTTTCTGCTCTAGCCCTCATGACAATCATACTCACATAGATTACTTTTTCCTCTCAGCACAATTAATTTGAAGCAGCAGAAAGGAGCAGCAACTGCCTGTGGTTGAGAGGGAAAGATTCTGGATAGGGATCTCAAGCACAATAGAAAGAAAGTAACGCTGATGTACAGGTAAGTAAGCTGGGCTGAGCTGAATGGGGGATGGAGGGGGGTGATGCTGGGACACCAGAATCACTGTTGAGCCCTCTTGAGGTGTCGTGGGCTAGTAAACGAAACACAGAGGCTGGAAGGTGCCCACTTGAAGACCCCAGAGATGTACCCTAATTGGCTCAATCCAGACGGTTGTCATGCTGATGCTGTGGGGAGACCGCACTGAGTTGATCCTCGGAGCCAGCATCGCAGCCGTTGTGTGTGCTGATGCACTGGGGAGGCAAATTGAGCTGATCCCTGGAGCCAGCATTACACTTCAGCAATCATCACCAGAAAGAAGGATAGCTACATCATCAGATGGGAAACAACACAAATGGATGGAGATGCATATGGATCACATTAGTTTACTACAAAGCTATGTCTTAGTTGGTGCTTATCTTGGCGAGAGCCGAGTTCAGATCAGCATGAAGTTCAACGTCTACTCTCATGTAATGGAAATCATTCAGAGTAATGAATACACAATACCTTTCTAGGACCACCTCAGACCACTCTCCTTTAACTATCAATAACAACAGCTGATACAATGAGAGGGACATATAGATGGAGACTTAACCAGACTGATCTAAAACAGGCTGATTATTGTACATTTATTAGATCAGGTTAAATATTTAATAGAAACTAATCACCCTTCCTCCCCAAATAGTTTTATCCTATGGGGCACACTTAAAGCCTACCTGAGAAGCCAGATTATTTATTACATAGCTGGATTAAAAAAAATGCAATGCTGAACGTGAAGATTTAGATTGATAAATATTAGCACCGGAAAAGGATTATCAGACTACAGGGTCTAAAGAGGTACAGGTAGTGGACAAAAAAATGGAAACACCTGGGTAAATGAGGGACACCAAGTATACTAAAAGCAAAGGCTTCTACGCAGGTGTGGCTCATGCGTTAATTAAGCAAACAACATCCCAGCATGCTTAGGGTCATGTATAAAAATGCTGGACAGGCCTTGTTGTTAATATAATTAATAATTAATTAATTAATTATGGCTAGCATGGCTACAAGACGAGACCTCAGTGACTTTGAAAGAGGGGTGATTGTTGGGGTGTGTTTGGCAGGAGCTTCAGTGACCAAGGCAGCTCAACTTGCTGATGTTTCACGAGCAACGGTGTGTAAGGTGATGTCGGCATGGAACTCCAAGGGAAAGACATCATCAGCAAAGGGCAACAGTGGGAGGAAGCGCATACTTCAGGATTGTGCCACGTGTGGCACCAACCTAAAGAACTCTACAGCCCTGAGTGCTTGGTTCCAAAAGTGAAGGGTTCTGGTGGTTCTGTAATGTTGTGGGGCGCATTTTCCTGACATGGGTTGGGTGCACTCATTCCCTTAGAAGGCAAGGTCAATGCTAATCGCTACTTAATGGTACAGAGTGATCATCTTCACCCCATGTTGCAGCATTTCTTTTCTTCCGGGGGGGGGGTCTTCCAGGATTGACTTTCTTGTGGAAGAATGGTGCCATATCCCTCCTGCAGAATACCAGAGGCTGATAGACTCTTTGCCACGACACATACAGGCCATACTGGCCCGATGTGGTCGCCCAACGCCCTATTAAATTAATTTACATTGGTGTTTCCATTTTTTTTGTCCACTACCAGTATATAGACTTTTGGTAAATAAAAAGCTGAAATATAACTCTCTTCATACCTTCAAGGTTGAAAAAGTCATTCTCAGGACCAGATAGAAGCATTATGAATTAAGTGAGAATGCACACAATTTTGTCATGGCAACTTAAATCATTGTCTCAATGATTTTGTTTATATCAGCTGATTGACTCAAGTAATGAGGTTGTGCCACTGCTTTTTGCGTCATTTCTTGACCCCACAATTTCGACATCTGGATTTCCTATCTGCACAGGCCAAAACCTGCATGTCTGAAGCATTGTCTTTCAAACCAGTAAGGCTGGTGGAGGACAATCTTGAAAATGATGGGAATTGTGCCTGTGCAAGTGAGTGCAGCACAGAGGACTTGCCTGTTAAAAAGAAAACAAAGACCGAACAGTCAATTGAATTGTTACTCCATGGACGACAACAAACACACACTTTATTAACTTTTTGTGGGGAACCTCGCCGACAGCGTGACTAAATAATAGTATGATAAACCTGTATATACACACACATTTATTTTCAAATATTTGTTTATTTTTTTTTTTTTACCGTTTGAGGATGCAAGTTATGTAATATGTCTGTACATACACATTTTTGTTCAAATGTCTGTTTATTTACAATGCTTCAGTTGTCTAGATGCTGTATAATGACTTTCCTGAATAAAACTATGACAATTCAATTGTTTGTCCTTTCATTATAATATTTATGTTGTTTTTAAAAGGGCTATTCACACTATAGCATTTATTTACTGCGTTTTGTGGGGAAAATTAATGATTGAATATAATTTATCATTTTACTAATACAGATAGTTGGAATGTATCTGTGTTTTGATTCCCCCGCTTTTTTCAATTCCTCTCCTCTACAGACTCTTCTGCAGACTAGGTTTAAGAACTTTATATAAAACAATGAATGGCAAATGGTCTTTGGAAATTTAAAAGATTAGATTAAGAAACAGACACAGGAACAGATATGCATCTGGCCCTGGAAGATACAAGTTATTTGAAGGTAAGCATCTCCAAAAAGGTGACAATGGTCTGAAGAGATCTAAGTAATTTATGGTTCTGTCTGAGCAAGGGGGAACAATGGAATTGAAGGACAAGTATACTCTGATTAAAGTATTGCTCTTAAGAGAAATTAAGAATTATGAGAACACATGATATTGATGCAAGATCTTATTAATAAAGTTTAATAAATATATTACAAACAAACCTGTAACTTGGCATTTTGAGGGAAAACTATAATGATTTAACTGTTTATATGGAGAAAATACTGAAAACAGTGATATGAAATACTGTAAAACAACTTTTTACATTAAACTAAATAGATACATGTATTGTAATATAGACTGTGAGTAAAATGTTTTCCTAAAATAGTAAAGTTAAGTTAAAAGGGTGAAACAGTGTATTGAGATGACAGATTTGGTTGTTTATATCCAATTTGGTATCAAAATATTCGTACTGGACTGAACACCACAGATTTACAGGTCTACTGAAAATCCAAGTCAGATTAAGGAAGTTATGAGAAAAAACAAGGTTTTACATCATTCTTTTAAAAATTAGGTAATGAACTTCAAAAACCCTTGAAGTTAAAATTAACATCTTTCTGTTATCAGCCACCAATCAAATAACTTCTTTTGAGAAAGACAGTGATTGGCTGTGAGTGCAAACACACCCCTTTAGAGAAAGTTTAAGAAAAGGTTTTTGTGCACCAGAAGGGGGTCTAGAAAAATCCATCTACCTGTGACTGTTTGTTTTGAGGATCAAATCTTTCCTGTGGATATTCTGCTCACATTTTTTAAAACTGTTGGAAGAAAACTTGAACTAATAAAGGACACTTTGAAAGCTCTGAAAGCTGAAAAGCTAAAACAAATTTGTTTAATTTTAATATTGTCAGCCGAAGTAACTTTCGGGCAGCATAAGCTGGACAATTATTATATTTATTCACTATACCTTACAATAAGGAGCGATGTTATTAAAAACTTCAGTTGAAGATGAACGTGGGATATTCAATAACTTTGATTCAAAGAGAACACCACTTCCTTCTTCAAAGACACTCTGACAAAGCCTGGAACAGATTCGAAACTTTTGGCTAACCATTGGGATTGTTACTATGCAAGTGGAATTCTTCATTGACCGAGTTTAGTCCTGAGTTGTTGCGACCTTTTCAACCTCCTGTATTTTATCAATGGTAAATATACTTTTCATTCTGGAAAAAGTTGCCTATGTTTTAGTTAAATGTATGTTTCTATTTGAAATATTTTCTAGAAATCTGTTTTGTGTAATAAAATAATAAAATTCACATTGTCTGTGGTTTGTCTTGTTTGAAAGTGGACATTTTTGTAAGTATAAAATTCAAAGCTTTAACTCATCAATCACGTTATTATTGGTATAGGAAATTTACAGTGGTTAATTAATACTGATCTATAGTAATGCATGCTTAAATAATAACTTTTGGATGAAAGACGTCGCGATCACCACCCTGTCCTGCTAAATTTGAATATAATCTGAAGGCAATATGGATCAGGTGCAAGCTGCTGCATGGTTATTGCTCTGAAGAAAAGAGAAAGAAAGAGAAGAATGTGGATTCACCCTATAATATTGAGCAACGGGAAACCCTAGGGGAGAACCACTGTGCAAGACCTGAAATATACTGTATACATAGTTATATAATCTCTAATTGCGTGTTGGTAACAAATAATCTCAACAATGTTATTGGCAACTAAAACATTAAACAAAATTATAAATACAGATAGACCTACCAAACGCAATCATTTCGATGCATCCTGATGTAAAACACAGCTAGATGGTACTGTCAGTGCAGACGTAATGCCAGACAGCATAGACAGTGTTTTACATTATTGGGGGAAAGAAACATGTACACTAGTAGCAATCGAGTCTTGGTACAGCTGCATAAAAGCAGCATGTTTTCACTTACTTGAGGTTGTGTGTTCGGTCAGTGGAGAACGGGATTGGAGACAGAGGTTACAGTTAGAATAATAGTTAAAATAATATCAGTTCACCATGTTTGTCTGTGTAGTTCGTTTTGTTTGTATATTTATTTTGGCTAAAGTGCCGTGTTCTGTGTTTTGTTTGTCTTACAACCTTTTATTTTTCTGGTTTTCACCCACTCGGGGTTGGGTGTTCGGTGAGTGTAGAACAGGAGAGAGTAGAGAGTAGAAATTGTTTACAACAATTGCTATTGTTTGCTGGTGGGACCAGCACAATACTTGTGTATTCAAAACTCACCGCACCGTTTTGTTAAGTATAGTCCATTTTTGTTTGTCTCTTTTATTTTGGCGTAGAGTGCCGTGTCCTGTTTCTGTTTGTTCAACCCTTTTATTTTGCAATAAACCGGCGCAAGCAGGCGCCATCATTGTTTCATTTCATTCGTCCTGTCTGTGTGTATTCCTTTCCTGGTTCTGACTCCGCCCACTTCGGCCGTCTTTGTGACCAACATGTATGTGTAGCAAATTAAAACACAGATGGAGATCGACTGGACTTCAGATACATTATCAAAGCTGGAAAGATAGTATTTTAACATAGAACACCACTGTCTTTAGCTCGATCAGTTTATTTCGCTGATCTTATTGACAAAAATAGGAACAATACAAGATTTATTTTTCAGTCAACAGCAAGATTAACAAATCCGTAGGCAGAGTGCGTTACACAGAATATTTCTCCAGTAAACTGTGATGAGTTGATGAATCACTTCAATAAAAAAGTGACCGACATTAGGAATCAATTGAGCAACTACATACCACATCAAGATAAGCTGACTGATATAAACAATGATACTAATATTCTTGGTCCGTCTGAACCCAACCAAACCTTACAGCACTTTTGCTTGACATGTGAACAAGAGCTGTATGCCATAATTAAAAAAAAAAAAACCCACATCCCATTCCTACTACACTTTTGAGAGAAGTATATCCAAAAATAAATAACACAGTTTTAAATGTTATTAACAGCTCACTCTCATCAGGTATTGTTCCAAATTCTTTGAAGACTGCTGTAGTAAAACCCTTGCTCAAGAAGCCTATCCTCGATCCCAATGTATTTAATAATTACAGACCTATTTCTAATCTCCCTTTTTGTCCAAAGTGTTAGAAAGAGTAGTGGCTGAACAATTAAATAGATTTCTTGCTGCACAGAACATTTCTGAGAAATTTCAGTCAGGTTTCAGGCATTATCACAGTACCGAGACGGTAAATCATATGTTGTTGACCTCTGACATGAGCTTGCCTTCAGTACTTGTTCTACTGGATCTAAGTGTTGCTTTCAACACCATTGATCATTCAGTCTTAATCGCCTTCAACATTTAGTGGGATTGTCAGGTACTGTCTTGTCCTGGTCCAGATCCTATCTCTCTAATAGGTTTAAGTTTGTTGAAGTCGAGGAGGAGACCTCTTTTATGTCAAAGGTTACGTGTGGGGTTCAATTCTTGGCCCAATTCTGTTCTTGCTATATATGTTACCTTTGGGAAATATAATTTGTAGACACAGAGTTAATTTTCATTGCTATGCTGATGACACTCTGCTTTACCTGTCTCTCAAACAAGCTGAAACTCAGAGCAGCTGATTCAAATTCAGCGCTTTTCTCACGGGGGAGAGGAGGAGCCAACAGCACAACAGAACAACACAGCTATAAACGAGGCAGTCTTCCCAGCGACAACAAGTGGAAGCAATAGCGTGGGAGAAGTACAGACATGGAAGTGCAAAGCAGTTTAGAAGGTTTGAAAGAAGGTTGACAGCTGCAGAAGATAAACTAAACTTCCAAAAAAATAAATAAATAACATGGTCTTCAAGCCACCAAACATCTTTATGGGAAACGTGTACCAGAGAATGATGAAAGCATATGAGGGACGCTAAGTCCTGCCTGACCAAGGTCAGCGGTGTGAGCATGCAACCTCGAGGACCCTAGTTCCCAAGGAGGGCAATGACGGATCTACCACATTCAGGCGGTAGAACCTGGCAAAGGTATGTGGGGTAGCCCAGGTAGCCGCATCACAAATTTCAGCCATGGAGGCACCTCGGAAGAGGGCCCATGGCGTAGCCCCACCTCTCATGGAACGTGCAGCTATCTGCCCAGGTGGGGATAAGCCAGCAATATCATACGCAGTCGAGAATGTGTCCTCAATCCAATGCAACAGCCGCTGCTTGGAGAGGGGCTGTCACAGTGTCCGTGTTCCATGGCAGACGAAGAACGAGTCAGACTGATGCAGTGCTCTTGTCCTATTTACATAACATCTCAATGCCTGAACTGGGCAGAGAAGGTTCAACTTCTTATTCTCTTCCATCGCAAACGATGGAGGATGAAAGGACTCCAGTTCCACAGACTGATTCATGTGGAAGGCTGTAACCACCTTGGGGAGAAAAGCAGGGTTTGCACACAGTGACACTCTGCTACAATCATCCCAAATACTCATACAGGAGCTATGCACAGATAGCGCCTGCAGCTCACTATCTCGCTTTGCGGCGGTGATAGCCAAGAGGAAGGCTGTCTTCATTGACAGGTGCTTCAACTTGATGGAGTATATAGGCTCAAACGGGGCCAGCGTAAGAGCCTCCAGTACAATCTCAAGGATCCATTCGGGGAGAGTTGCCCTCTTAGGAGGGCGCATTCACAGAGCGTCTCAGAGAAATTGGATAGCCAAAAAATGTGGGACACAGAGTCAACGGGGGCATGACAAGCAGAAATAGCCGCTAGGTAAACCTTGAAAACATTTCCACTTATATGCATACAGTGACCTAGTGGAATGCGCCCTAGCATTCTGCAGCATACCCACGACCACGTTTGAAAGCCGTAAGAGGCTGGAGCCTAGCTCCAGGTGCCAAAGTGTGCTTCTCGCCTGACTGAGAAGATCCCGGCGAAGCGAGATTTCCCAGGGCAGGCCGTTCAATAGCTGGCACAGGGATGAAAACCAGATTCTCTTGGACCACCTGGGGGCCACTAGGAGAACAGACACCTTCTCCGACTGGACCTTTTCGAGAAAGGAAAGACGCAATGGCAGAGGCGGGAATGCGTAAAGGAGTGCTCTGGGCCATATGTGGGCTAGGGCTTCGACGCCGAATAGACTGCCGCAGCGGTGGAGGGAGTACCATAGAGGGCAGTGTGTCATCTCTGCCAAGGCAAAGAGATTGACCTGCGCCTTCCCAAAACTTTCCCAAATGCGCTCCGCCATCCGATTCTCCACGCCCGGAACATGCGTTACCCGAATGGACAGTAAGTTCTGTTGGGCCAAATCAGCAGCCTGAAGGCTAGGCGGTGCAACCCTGGGGACCAAAGGCCACCCTGGTGGTTGACCTATGCCACCACTGATGTACTGTCTGTGCGGATCACCAATCGTTGAGAAAGCCACCGTCTCGCTTTGGTACCAGAAAGTATCTTGAGTTGAAACCCTCTCTGAAAGAGGTAGGATCTATGAGACGAATAGTGTGCTTGCCCAGCAAGGCTGCCACTTTGGTCTGGAGCACCGAGGCCTGAAGCGGGTCCGTCACGAATGTAGTCATGATGCCGCGAAAAGGAGGGGGTCACAAACAAAACTGAAGCGCGTAACCATATTGTACGGTTGTGAGCACTCACACATCGGAGGTGCAAGCGTGCCAGTAGTGCAGCTGTTGTGCTTTGAATTGAGTCTGAGGTCGCCAGCCTTCAGGGGCCCTGTTGGGGTGGCTGAGGCTGGGGCTGGGCTAGCGTGGGCGGTTGTCTAGGGCGGAAACCCTGGAACTGCTTTCACGGTTGTTGCTTCGTGGGGTGGCTACGGCCACTTCCACCACGCTAAGGGAGGGTCCTGCCTCTCACCTGAGATGAGGCCTGTAGGCGGTGTCTAAGGTCACCTGGCCGGGCTTTGGGAACCGGCACCATCCAGGTGACTGTACGCTTCTGTGCCGAGTGCCAGCGGCTCGACCTCACCCGCGCCGAAGCGAGGGGAGGGAGCAACATGGCTACCTGCCTCGATGCCTCGCATTCCCTAAGGCTTTGCTGTAGGATCTCCTCCACTGCTGGGCTGAAGCCCTGGTGATATGGATGCGTCCAACAACACGGCCTTATCAGCATCGGACACCCGCGCCTGCAACAGCCACAGCTGTCTGCGCGAGACCACTAGGCCTGTCGTGTATGTTTATATTTTTACATCTAAGGTCATATCACAACGTGGTACCTCACAAATTACTATTAAAGAACTTAGTCACTATAGTTCACCAATTATGTTATAAACTACAGCAATACATTACTCCAATAGTAATTCTCAGTTCTAGCTTAATTTTAATTGATTAAATCATAAATGTTTACTCTCTGTAAAAGTGCACCTTGTTTTAAATAAAAAACCACAGACAATTTAAGAAATAATAATTTTTAACTAGTTTTTATTATATAGCACGCATGGATAAGCAAAGACAACACATAATAGATATTATAAATCTAATAGCAATAGGCAACTCTGTAATACTTTTTTTCCAATTTACTGACAGATTCCCAATTGATGTACCAGCTCCAAACAATGATCCTAAAGCTGACATAGCCATTACAATGGCTCCAACAAAAAGCTTTTTCCTGGTTTTACCATTTTTTTCAGGACCAATCAAACTGTTTTCGAGCTGATGTAGTGTAAGACAGACATTTCGTTGAGCATATTCCATACGTTCATTAAACCATTTATGTGTCTCTGGACTGATATCAGTTCCCAGTGTTCCAAAATGTTCTCCTACTGCATCTTTTGGATCTAATGACACTAAGACATGCTGTGTTATTACTTGCGAAGCAGTTACCAATAACCCTGGAGCATCTCTCAGGATAACACCTGAAGAGGGGCCAGGTTTGATCCAATCATCTGATTGAGGCACTCCATAGGATATTAGATGGAACAAGATAAGGCAGATTAATGACATCTGAAAATAGAAAAAAAAAAATCAATTAATTATTATTTATGTACTATTCAGATTTTGAGCATAGTATGGTCTCAATGATTGATATGTACCCACTTGAAGATTGTTTCTCTTGAGGACCGTTTAATTCTTATTTGATAAACTACTGGAGAAATTTCTGCAGTAATCTCATAATGTCCGTTCCAACTTGATAAGAATTTCTTAACCTCCTTGGTTAGTTTGCTATAATTGAAATAATACACCAAGTCACCAATTTGGTATTCTTTAGATGTAGTTTTCCGAACATAATATGCTTTTTGTCCTACAGCACTTTTCCCTAAATTTAGCTGAGCGAAGCAAAGGTTTCTCTCAAATGCTCCTTCAAGTGTATAACATATTCAAATGCAGATATTCCATTAACCAAATTAGCATTCTCCCTTACAGTATGCAGTAAATGTATTGGTAAAACCATTTTTCTGCCTGTCGTCATTTCGAAGGGTATTATTTGTGTTGAAGCATTAGGGTGTGGAGCATATGGACATTAGAACTAAAGATAGTTTTACATCCCAATCTTTTTCTGAGGAAGAAATTAACTTCTTCAGAACAGAAACTATAGTCTGGATCTCTCAACCTGTCCACTACTTTCAGAATGATATGAAATATGTAACTTCCTCTTTACTCCTAATGTTTTCCACAAATTGTCTATGATTTCAGCTGTGAAATGTGATCCCTTGTCCAATTCAATTTTCAAAGGCAAACCCCATTTTGAAAATACAGGATTTACTAACAATAAGGCTGTAGTCTCTGCAGTATTATTTTGGGCAGGCAAACATTCCACCCATTTAGTGATGTTACTGTTAGTAAATATTTGTTTCCGCTTGAAGACCTGGTTACAGGTCCAATCCAATCAATTTGAATATCAGACCATGGTAACACCAAGGCTTTTGTTTGCAGTGGTGCCCTGTGTCTGGTAGAAGGGGGTTGAAACTGACAACAAACCATACATCCTTTCACATAGTTTACAATATCATTGTACATGTTTGGCCAGTAAGCTATTTGTTTAAGTGTTTCATAAGTATTTTTATCTCCTCTATGACCTCCACACGGTTCATCATGTGTATGCTGTAACATTATTCCTCGATGTCCTATTGTGACATCCCATTTTATTTTTCAATTCGAACCAATAGGTTTTTGTGTAATTGAAATGAACTTTTTTGACTATACATGACCTTTGTCATGATCTGCTTGTAAGTCATCATCAGAAATAATGTTATTCATGGGATCAGATACAAATGTATACATTTTCCCTACAGTATCATCATCCGGTTGCAGTTGTACGAAGTCAAAGTCAGGTTTTTCAGTATAGAGTTGAGTTACAGTCTGACGCCGAGCTTTTGCTGTCTACTGGCATGTATTTACACTTATTTCAACTGTTTTGACCACAAATTGCTCCTTCTTTAGCTAATGAATCAGCCAGATCATTACCTTCTTGGTCTATTCCCTGCATCTTAGAACGACTTAGTATCTTTTTCCAATAATGTTCAAACCATGTTCAGAAACTAAACTATCTATGGCTAATAAGAACATAAGAACATAAGAACATAAGAAAGTTTACAAACGAGAGGAGGCCATTCGGCCCATCTTGCTCGTTTGGTTGTTAGTAGCTTATTGATCCCAAAATCTCATCAAGCAGCTTCTTGAAGGATC
Organism: Polyodon spathula; assembly: GCF_017654505.1. Classification (NCBI taxonomy): domain Eukaryota; kingdom Metazoa; phylum Chordata; class Actinopteri; order Acipenseriformes; family Polyodontidae; genus Polyodon; species Polyodon spathula. The sequence goes on along the minus strand of NC_054542.1, from coordinate 14,969,412 downwards.
CCAGGGTGTCAGCTTCAACAACATTACTGGGGAGTTGATTCCAGACCCTCACAATTCTCTGTGTAAAAAAGTGTCTCCTATTTTCTGTTCTGAATGCCCCTTTTTCTAAACTCCATTTGTGACCCCTGGTCCTTGTTTCTTTTTTCAGGCTGAAAAAGTCCCTTGGGTCGACACTGTCAATACCTTTTAGAATTTTGAATGCTTGAATTAGGTCGCCACGTAGTCTTCTTTGTTCAAGACTGAACAGATTCAATTTTTTTAGCCTGTCTGCATATGACATGCCTTTTAAGCCCGGAATAATTCTGGTCGCTCTTCTTTGCACTCTTTCTAGACCAGCAATATCTTTTTTATTGCGAGGTGACCAGAACTGCACACAATATTCAAGATGAGGTCTTACTAGTGCATTGTACAGTTTTAACATTACTTCCCTTGATTTAAATTCAACACTTTTCACAATGTATCCAAGCATCTTGTTAGCCTTTTTTATAGCTTCCCCACATTGTCTAGATGAAGACATTTCTGAGTCAACTTTTTCATAGATTCCTTCTCCAATTTCAATATCTCCCATATGATATTTATAATGTACATTTTTATTTCCTGCGTGCAGTACCTTACACTTTTCTCTATTAAATGTCATTTGCCATGTGTCTGCCCAGTTCTGAATCTTGTCTAGATCATTTTGAATGACCTTTGCTGCTGCAACAGTGTTTGCCACTCCTCCTACTTTTGTGTCGTCTGCAAATTTAACAAGTTTGCTTACTATACCAGAATCTAAATCATTAATGTAGATTAGGAATAGCAGAGGACCTAATACTGATCCCTGTGGTACACCACTGGTTACCACACTCCATTCTGAGGTTTTTCCTCTAATCAGTACTTTCTGTTTTCTACATGTTAACCACTCCCTAATCCATGTACATGTGCTTCCTTGAATCCCAACTGCGTTCAGTTTGAGAATTAATCTTTTGTGCGGGACTTTGTCAAAAGCTTTCTGGAAATCTAAATAAACCATGTCATATGCTTTGCAATTATCCATTATCGATGTTGCATCCTCAAAAAAATCAAGCAAGTTAGTTAGACACGATCTCCCTTTCCTAAAACCATGTTGACTGTCTCCCAGTACCCTGTTACCATATAGGTAATTTTCCATTTTGGATCTTATTATAGTTTCCATAAGTTTGCATATAATAGAAGTCAGGCTTACTGGTCTGTAGTTACCTGGTTCAGTTTTGTTTCCCTTTTTGTGGATCGGTATTACGTTTGCAATTTTCCAGTCTGTCGGTACCACCCCTGTGTCAAGAGACTGCTGCATGATCTTGGTTAGCGGTTTGTAAATTACTTCTTTCATTTCTTTGAGTACTACTGGGAGGATCTCATCCGGCCCAGGGGATTTGTTTATTTTAAGAGCTCCTAGTCCCTTTAACACTTCTGCCTCAGTTATGCTAAAGTTATTTAAAACTGGATAGGAACTGGATGACATGTGGGGCATGTTGTCAGTATCTTCCTTTGTAAAAACTTGTGAAAAGTAATCATTTAACATATTTGCTATTTTTTTTTCTTCCTCTACGATTTTGCCATTTGTATCTCTTAAACATTTAATCTCCTCTTTGAATGTTCTCTTGCTGTTGTAATATTGGAAAAAACATTTTGGAATTGGTTTTAGCTCCCTTAGCAATGTTCATTTCTATTTCTCTCTTGGCCTTTCTAACTTCCTTTTTGACTTGCGTTTGCAGTTCTGTGTACTCTTTCTGCGTACTTTCTTTTTGGTCCTTTTTTAATGCTCTGTAAAGTGCCTTTTTTCGCTGAATATTTTTTTTAATTGATCTATTAAACCATTTTGGCAATTTAGTTTTACATTTAGATTTGTCTACTTTAGGGATATAATTGTTTTGCGCCTCTAGTACTACATTTTTGAAGAACAACCATCCTTCTTCTGTGGGTGTTTTCTCTATTTTACTCCAATCTACTTCTGTTAGTCTCTGTTTCATACCTTCATAGTTTGCTTTTCTAAAATTGTAAACCTTAGCTTTAGTCTTTACTTTTGGGGATTTAAAAAACACTTCAAATGAGACCATGTTGTGGTCTGAGTTTGCCAGTGGTTCTCTGACCTCTGTTTTAGTTATTCTATCTTCGTTATTTGAAAAGACTAAATCAAGGCATGCCTCCCCTCTAGTGGGTGCCTTGACAAATTGTGTTAGGAAGCAGTCATTTGTCATTTCCACCATTTCTATTTCATCCTTCGCGCTACCCACCGGGTTTTCCCATTTTATTTGGGGGAAGTTGAAATCCCCCATTAGTATGGCTTCTCCTTTGCTACACACATTTCTAATGTCATTGTATAACAGATTATTGTGCTCACCGTCTGAATCTGGCGGTCTATAGCATGCTCCTATTATTATGCCTTTTGAATTTTTGTCTGTTATTCTGACCCATATTGATTCGGTTTTATTTTCTTTGTCCAGGTTTAACACCTGGGCTTCAAGACTGTTTCTTATGTATAGCGCTACCCCTCCTCCTCTTCTGTCCTGCCTGTCTTTCCTATACAGTGTATACCCACAAATATTATATTCGTCCCCATCACTCTCAGATAACCACGTTTCAGTAACACCTATCACATCATAGTTACTTGTTAGTGCAGTAGCTTCAAGTTCTAGAATTTTGTTTCTGATACTTCTAGCATTTAGATAAATACATTTAATGGTTGTAATTGTAAATGTAATTTCTAGATTTGACACAGGTTTACTTTTTGAAGTTTGCATACCGTTTACTTTCCATACAGGCAAACATGACAAAAATATCTCATATTGCAAGACATATCACTATGTCTTGCAAGTTATGTTGGACTGCATTCTGTAGAGCTACCATTACTGCTGCTAATTCTGCGTATTGATTAGTCCTGCTACCAATCTGTAGTTTCAAAGGTTTATCGGGCATATTGTCCATCCACATGACTCCCACACCTGCTTGTAATTTATTTTCTTTTCTGAAAGGACAACCATTTGACAATTTTTCTCATCATATCTATGCTATTGAGTAGACACAATCATATCAGTCATGACATTTTTATGTGAGCCATAATCCTCTGATACACAGCAATGCATTTCAGCCAGTCCTTGTGCTAATTTATTAGGCTTGTTTTTAGCATGTCTTATTTCAAAAGAATGGTATTGTAGATAGTCCATGCAGTGATTCTACTACTAGACACATTTCAATCTTCTGACTACTAAGAAAAGTTATGGGTTGATGACAAGTATCAACCACTAATCTTTCACAACTTTTAAAATGATGTATTGCCCAAACCAACGAAAATAAAACTTTTTCACAGTCAGAGTATTTCTTTTCTACTTCACTGAGGGTTTTGCTAGCATAAGCAACAATTCTGTTATCTAAGTCATGTTTTTGGTACAACGCTGCTCCCATACTTTCTTCAGTATAAGCGTTTTCAAGATGTAACTCTTTGTCCTTCTGAGGATAAGCAAGACAAAACATAATCTTTTCTTTAATTCTTGCATAGCATTTTCTTGTTCTGTACCCCACAACCACGGTTCACCTTTCTTCAACAATCTATTCAAAGGTAAAACAATTTCTGCATAACTTTCGATAAAATGTCTAGAATAGTTACAGAGACCCAGAAAACTTCGTAGTTGTTTTAAGGTAGTAGGAGTTTGAATTTTAATAGCTTCCATTCTTTTGTTTTGAGGACGAAGTCCTTCGGAACTAACTTCATAACCTAAGTAGTTTACTTTAGTTTTACACCACTGTCCTTTTGTGGCAGACAATCGTGCACCAGAAATTTTCAATTGATTCAACACGTATCTAATCTCCTCAATATGTTCATCAAAAGTTTTACTTTTAATCATAATATCATCTACATATACTAGATTACCTCTTTCTTCAGCATCCGGCATAGCTTTGTGAAGAAAGATGTTAAAATTAGCAGGGGAATTTAAATATCCGAAAGGACATCTATTCCATGTGTATTGAGTTTTACCAAAAGTGAAGGCTAACTTGTATTGATCGTTAGGATCAACTTTCACAGTCCAAAACTCATTTTCTATGTCCAAACATGCGAAATATTTGTCACCTTCAATTTTGTTCAGACTTTGATTAAGTCATAGGCCAACGAGATAGAGGTACAATTTTATTCAACTGCCTATAATCAATAGTTAAACGTCATGTTCCGGAAGGTTTTAACACCGGCCAGAAAGGTACATTAAATGTAGAATTACATTCTCTGATAAATTTTCGCTCCCTAAGACAATTTATAATTTCTTGAACAGATTCATATGAAGCTAATGGTATTCGGTATTGTCATACATAAGCTGGCTTCTTTCCAGGTTCCACTGGAATTTTAGTTACATGTAAATCAGTGACACCACAATTATATGCATCTTTTGCGAACACATCTTCAAAATCAATGAAAACTTGATGCAATTTCTCTTTTTCCTCCAATGTATTGGCTGCACTATTCACAATATTACTTTCAACCATTTTCAGAAAGTCCTCACTTGGCTCATTCCTACCAATCTCTACTTTGTCTTCAGTTTCATCTGACAAACCCACACTTTCCAATGTATTAACAACCTTGTGGGAATCACAGGAATCTATTTCCACTGATAGTATTATCTGATCCTTTTCTATTTTGCACTGATAAATGTCATCATTATCAAAAGGCCAAATTAATTGAAGTTTTATTAAACCTTTCGGAAAGATTTTAACACAATTTCTTCTTCTTTATTCAAGTGTTCAAGTATTCTACCTAAAACAGGTATTATCAATTCAAATTCTGAAAAAGATTCACCAACCACAGTCCCAATCTTTGTATTTGCTCTAATGTTTATTGGATCAACATTAATGTTCTGTAACAATACTTATGTAAATCCATTAGAAATGTCAAGATAAGGTGTACATGGAATTCGTATTCCTTTCTCTTTGAGTTGATCACAAAGTGTGAAGGCGGCACGTTTATCAGCCATTACTTGACCACTTTGTATATATATCTGAAGTGGAAAATTTTGCACACTTCCGGGTATTGTTACACAACATTCATTCAGCACTTGACAGGCTTGTGGAATTATTTGTCCTGATTTCACACTGGTGCTATCAGTTTTCACAGGGACTGGATTGTCTCTCAATCTAGAAATCAACTGATTATTTGTTAAATCTACATACACACTGAGCATCAATAAACAATCAGCAGCAATGCAAACTAAATCCTCTAAGTTTTTTTACCACATAAAACTTTTAGTCCAAAACCTTGTCACCAATCTTCAAAGGTATTGTGCAGATACCAAGACTTTTAATATCTTTACAATAAGGAATAACTGACAACATTCTCTGTTAGCAACAAAAGTTATCAGTTATTCTCTTAACTTTTTGTACAACTTTTCATTGATTATGCATTTCTCATAACTTAACCAAATAGTACAAGTAATTTGAACGAATTTCCGAGTTTTGCAGGCAGTGTTAATTTTTCTGCCTTCTCTATTTTACATAAACCTATCTGAGAAGATTCACAAAGTCTATCTGTTAGTGAAAATACTTTTAATACAGATTTAGCCTTTTTCTTCCTAAAGAAAACAAGTCAATTTTCAATATCTGATTTTACTAACTTAACTGTATCACACACAACATTGGCTTTCCCATGCCATTGTTGAAGATTCTACCCAATTCTGATTACGGAAAGTGAAGGTACAGCCGAGCGTGTAACGTTTAGTCTCAGAATTGAACAATCTCTTGTTCAATGTGTGGACAATCTATAGGTGCAGGTATGAAAGTGTTCCCATAAGGAATTGACCTTTTTACTTGTGCCCACAGAATTTGGTGATAGTAATCAATGATTGGCCTTAACCTTATCAATACATCATCATCAATCAGGAATTCATCCTCCTGTTTGTAAGAAATATAAACAGGATGATTTAAATATATCCCCAAACTGAATTTTTAACCAGCATTTACCTTGAAAGGTTTGTCTACATTCATTATAACCAGCAAAAGTTGTATCACTTTGTGAGGTGAGAGTGTATTAAATGGAATGTCCAGACAGTAATTTATGTGTACAGAAATAAAATAATTTATTTTTATTCTCTATACACAACAAAATAATTAAATAACAAAAGAAAACAAAATGGTGTAAGGGAAGGAGTGCAGGGGTGAAATCCAAAACAAACCGTGATGACTCGTCTTTAATTGTCTTCGTGGCGACCCATACATAAACAAAAAAGACAAAAGAAATATTAGTGTTTTTTTGTTTTAAAAATCCCGCTGCACCAAACCAGTCTCTCCCTCCACCCGTTACTCCTCCTATTTTACTTTCGGACCAACCTCGAACACAGTAGTACGTTCCCTTTAGTATGTAATGTCCCGCCTCTGTAGTCAGTGGAACACCAGTCCCCAACTGACAAGTGTCCTTATCCTTCACTTGACTCCAGTGGCTGGAATTTACATACTCGTACTTCCGCCCCTCACCAAGGTGCCGCCCCTCAAAAGATGACTTTTGCCATGGTCACGAGATCTTGGTAAGGGAAGTCCCGAGTTGGTTTGATGCCATCTACTGTCAGGAGGCTGAATCACAGACCGAAATCCCTTTGACTCATCACACACTTCTACATAGTTATTCTTCTATCTGTTTTCATAGAAGATAAAAGTCTGTTAAACAAGAACTTTGAGAAACAATTGTTAGCTCTGCTACAGAATCTATTAAGGACAGTCCACTTAAACTGTCCTGTAATTTAACTTTGAAATACAGTTGATCAGCTTTACCTACAGGTGTAAGTGGTCCTAAATAAGATTTATTCTTACAGAACTGAAACGGTACCTCTGTGTATTCGTTAGCTTCAAAACCAGTATGTTCACTCAAATTGACCACAGATTCTGAGATTTCAACTACTTCCATAATCTCTTGATCGTTAATCCTTGCTAAAATTTAATTATCATTTACACATTCAGTATCTTCTGACACAGCATCAGGATTCTCCTGTCTACCACATTGCATCTGATAAGCAGATCTCTTGGCTTCCTGCTGGTTAAGGTATTGACCATATTTCCTGCACAATCTCTTACAGAACATGTTCAAGTTTCCTAGAGTTGTCTCGTCCAAACCTGTACTCAAGTGTCATTCGCAAATAGTTAACTTGCTTTCTCATTGTTGACCTGCCGGAACCTCTAAAAGTCACAAACCAGATCAACATGTGTTTCGATATTTGAAGACTCCTTACTATAATCATACTTGCCACCAATGTAATTCAATAGATCTTTGAACTTAAACTCCTTAAGGTAAGATGCATTCACATCTAACTTGACTTTCACTTCCCGGAGACCAATCAGAACCCCTAGTAGGAAAATGATCTCTCCCAGAAGAATCAAATTGAACCCTTTGTCCAAGGTATCCAGCTCTCTCAGACTTCACATCTCTGTACTAATCTCTCCTAGTCTGACCATAAGTGTGCCTCTGAAATGGCATGTCACTCAGGTTCAGCCTGCTTACAGAAGGGTTCTCAGGAAAGTGTGAACTCTGAAAGTGTGAATCACCCACATCATCAATGGAGGATCTTAGCATTCTAATTGTTTCAACTTGCTGGTTGACCAACTCAGTTTGTTCTCTTGAAACCTTTATCATTTTCTTGAATTGCAAATTCCTGCTTTTTGTTTACCTGCCGACATTCATCTAATTGTCTACTTTGTTCCTCTAAAGCATGCTGCACTTCTGCCAGTGTTCTGTTATTCATGATTCTTAAACTCAACCTCTCGATAGTCATGCAACATTCTAGCATTTTTCTGTTCCAACAGACACTTTGCTTCCACTTATTTTGAGCATCTTCAAAAGACTTTTCATCCTCTTTTGCTTTACAGTCTTTATCTGCTAGCTGATCATCATACACTATCTGCACTTCCTATTCAACTCCTTTTCTTTTTGAAGTTCAGCTTCCAACATGTATCAATCCAACAACCTCATCTCTAACAGATCTCAAATCTGACTCAAATGATTCAATGTTAGACTTCAAAACTTTGCATTTCTCAATCTCAACACCAGTTTCCTCATCACTACTAGAAGCATTTACTTCAGTTTCCTGTTCAGTTATTCTAACTTAGAAGTATTCACCTTAGTTTCACATTCACTTTTCAAAGAAGACAATTCAGAGCACAAAGTTTCAATACGACGTCTGCGTTCCATGTTCAACAGAATTAAAGTAGCACTTAGACTATAATCATGGCATCTTTTACTTTTAGGCTGGGAAACCTCCAAAATTCTCTCACTGTAACAATCTACCTCAAGAGAAGTATTCTGGCCCAACTCTGTTGCTAACAATTGTTCATTGATGACACTATGTAACACAATTTTTGTTCCTGGGTAGTAAGTGTTATTTCCTAATTGCTTATGCCTCAAAAGTATAGAAAATGGCTATTATTCCCCACAAACTTTGCTTTTGTGACCAGGACATTGCTATTTCAAAATATCACTATTTCCAATGGGAAAACGGGCAAATGTGTGTCTTTTCGTTCACATAAAGTCAGAAAAAAACAACATATGAATCCAAATTAACATGTATTTATACTAAAGTAATACAAAAATGACTACAAAAGATTTAGAAGTGAGTAGTTTATCGAGATTTACGATTATACTGTATTTTGTAGTCATTTTTGGACAACTGTCCATCAAATATCTTCTTAAAAGGTAACTTAAGAAAAGCCTCTTTTATTAATAACTTCACTGTGCTCCTTCCTGCCTCTCTATAAAACCTTCATATTCATGTTGCCCACAAAAAGATGAATAATTCCGTACCTTATTATATACGGCTACTCAGAGCCTGAGTAACACAAATTATATTTGGTTATAAAGTACTATTTGTTCATTTTAAATTGTAACTTATTCTTTACAGGTTTAACCATGTATGTGCCAAATGTCATTGTAAGGCACAAAACAAATATTTTCAATCCCTAATATCAAACCGACAGCTATCAAAATACAATCTGACAGACAGCAATCATCACATTGTGTGTAGTGTTTGGTATTGATAGTTTAAGAAATTTATGAACAAATGTTAGTGTCTTTAGTTGTAATTATATTTAGAAAGTTTTAGGAAAACTATGTATACTCATCTAAACATTTTAAAGGTTTGCTAACTGGCAAAGCTAATTCAAAGACATTCTCTAACCCACTTAGAGGTACTCATAAATTTCAATAGACATTTTAACACCTGGGCTAGAGACAGCCATTTTCTGACTATTTAGAAAAACAGACACACTTTCTTGAGCCACTTGGCCTGGCATTCTTACCTAATCGACACAATCTTCTTCCTGGCCCTGGCTAGCAGCCGGCTTCTTAGTTTCTTTTGAAGCTTGCATTTTAAGTTGGGTGAGAGGAGATGAGAGAAAGAATGCAGGGAGAACTCAGCACATACAAGAAAAATATAGAATTATATTAGAATACATAAATTTCCCTCACAGGACTGCCAGGCTCCGTCCCAGGGTCTGACCCTGCAGGCCGGAGATCTGGAGCAACGTGTGCGACAGAAGTCGCAGTTCCGTGGCCACTGGCTCTGGTAGCGGGGCATCACGCAAAATTTCGTCAGGTATGCAGTGAGCATGCTGGACGTGTTCGCTAGGCGGGTACTTTGGGCTCCCGCCACATAGGCTCTACGGACTCCGTCTCCGTGATCCTGTACTATAGTTTCGGGCACACTGGGTCCTTGGGCATACCTCCCACCGGCGGAGCCTTAATCAAGGCTGCAATGATGGAGTCCACAGGGGGAAATCTGGCCAGTTCCAGCTTCTCTGCCCCTTCAAGCGAGGCTAGAGGAGAACCATGTCTCAATTGTTGTAGCAGGGTGGTTCCAAGAGGAACACACCTCCTCCATGAAATTGGGGAACCACATCATGCGGTCAAAAGACAGAACAGCTTGGCTCTGTCTGTGCTGTCCAGGGGACCTGCAGGTATGCCGCCACATAGCCCATAAGCACGGGCACGGACCCTGCCAGTGGCAGCATGCTAGTAACCAAGGCAGTCTCGGAAGTAGGGGCAGTATAAGCCTGGAATTCAGGTTCCGCCTCAACTATCCGGAGGGAACACAACTTCCCCTATGAGGCGGTGACAGAAAGCGCATCCTCATCTGAGCATAGAGTCCGGTCGATCTGCTCACCCTGAACTCCCCCAGTGGGGTCAGAGGGTGGCACAGAGATTGTGACCGGCTCAGGTGGTGGAGGGCACTCCACACGGTGGTCCACAGCCCAAGCCGGTGGGGTCTGCCTCTCCAAAAGCTCCATGATACGACCGATCTGGGCTTTCATGTCCATGACATCCCGCTCCTGCTGGGACTCTGTGATGGCATCAGGAGGCGTGAGTGGGAGGGGCCCGCTGCAGAGGATGAAGAATGCCCCCGTGCAACTCTCTCCAGGCGGCTCGCGAGCTTACGGGGCTGAAAAGCCACACAGATGTCACAGGCGCCTTTTAGGGCTGAGGCAGCATGATCTGGGCCTAGGCACCACGCATACATGCTGTGCCTGTCCTCCTGTGGGATATTGGTCCCACAGGCCGCACAGGCATGGAAGCCAGCCCTACCAGTCATAGTGCTGGGTTGGAAACCACTGTGCGCTCTAAACACCGTGTGTGCCGTGTGCTCCGAGCGCCGTGGGCACAGAGAGTCGTGTGGCACCGGGTTAAAGAGCACCGAGTACCATGCAACAATAAACACAGCGTGCACCGTACTTGCTGTTTGCACTGGGCACCATGTGCAATAAGCACCGCATGTACCGTGCAACACGGGTATAATATTGACCATGTGTACCGTACAGCACAAGTATAATATGCACCCTGAGCACCGCTTGCACAGAGTACCGTGCAGCACCAGGCACTGAGTGCACAGAGTCCCGTGCCACACCGGCGCACTGGCCTATATCGGTACAGAGACAATGGGCACCGTGTACACAGTGGTACCGAAGTAGCACGGGCAGAGTCTTGCGCACCACGGAATTAAAAAACACCAGGGCAGCTAGGCACAGTGCCTACCCTAACCTCGTGGTCTGAGCAGCGCATAGTGTACAACAGGGGGACACGGCCGAAGCCACGATGGGTTACAGTCAATAAGCACCATGCACACCGTGGTACCGAAGTAGCACAGGCTGTCTTATGCACCGTGAAATTAAAAAACACCAGGGCAGCTGTGTACGGTGCCTACCTTAACCGCATGGTCACACGCCTGAGCAGCGTGTAGCGTACAACAGGGGGACAGGGCCGAAGCGGCGGCGATTGACTTACACACACAGTAATAAAAATAAATTTACAAAATACAAAAAACAGTTAAATATTACAGGACAGATGGGGGAGAGCACACTGTCTGTAGACCTACACAAAGCTGAAGGCACGCACATCCCGTTTATGTCTCAACCTAACAACGAGGGAAGCCTTGGTGAGGAGTATATGGCCCGGTGAAAGCAACTGCCGAGCGGCTAGCTCTTTGCCTGAGTATGGGGACACGTAGCTACAATCAAAACAAGGCCCAACCACGGCTCGCAGGCGGCTGGTAGGTGACTTGACAACGGGGACAAGGCAAGCCCGGTCCCATGGAGTAATAGTGCTCTCCGAAGTAAGAAAGGGTGAAAAACACACAATTCTTAACAATAATACTTTACCTGTCACAAAGACAGCTGTAGTGGGTGATGTCAGACCAGAAACAGGAACCAACACCGATGAGACAGAGAGACGTGGATTTATGGTGAAGCTGAGCGCTTGCTTGAGTTCAGCATTTAATAATTCAACAAACCCAGAAAAATAAAAGGTTGTAAGACAAACAAAACACAGAACACAGCACTTTAGCCAAAATAAATATACAAACAAAACGGACTACACAGACAAACACGGTGGCCTGATATTATTTTAACTATTATTCTAACTGTTACCTCTGTCTCCAATCCCGTTCTCCACTGACCGAACACACAACCTCGAGTGAGTAAAAACATCTGCTTTTATGCAGCTGTACCAAGACTCGATTGCTAATCAATCATTCAATTGGCATCTCGGTACAACTGCACATGAATTAATAAAGTCCAATTCCCCGTGCTCACATATTATTATATTTTACCTGCATGTGAAGTGCTGTGCAATCCTAGTGCCTAAAAACAAATATACATTTTAAACACTGCTCGTAACTCATATCATCCTGTGTACCAATGACTATACACCAACATTAACACACTACATGCAACATACAACACAGAAATACACATAGGGGTGGGGGCAACATTGTCACATTACCATACTAAGACGGACAGACAGAAAGAAGCAGCCTGACACTACCATACTAAGACGGACAGACAGAAAGAAGCAGCCTGACACGCAGAGCTTGCAGGTGCTGATAGTCAGATATAGAATAAAAAGGCTACAAATTATTTAACTACTGATTCCAGGAAAAGCAGTGACAGCCAGCTTTCAGCACAAAGTGCAGGGGAACTAGCAATAGCTTACACAGCACTTTTTTAGAAGGAAAAGAGGGATCAATGCAAACCAGAGGTCTTATCTTACCAATGTGAGAAGTGACAGAGAATGATCCTCCCCTGCATGACGGTTAAGTACCCTCAGGAGATGGGACCGAGGGGGTCACTGGGGGGAGGGGCCCTATTGGCAGCTTTGATATAAAGAGCTCAGTGACACCTACCAATAGGCAGGAGTGTATCCCATAACAATGTTTGGTAAGACTTTGCTGTTAATTTACAAGGCTCTGAATGGATTTGCAGGAGTTACTGACCCTGTATCTTCCAAAACGCACTGAGATCACAGGATGCGAGGCTCTTGGTTATTCCAGGGTCAACAAAAGCAACATGGGAAGTGCACAGCTTTTTCTTGTAGAGCTCCTCAATTATGGAATGTTCAACCTTCGTTTGTCAAGGAAGCTGGGACCTTTTAAGCCAAGATTTAAAAAAAAAAACGCTTTTATGAAATGGCTTTCTTATCTTAATGGCTTTTAATGTAACTTTAAAATGGCTTTTTTTGTTTTATTATTATTATTATTATACAGGTAGTGAAAAATGGAAACACCTGGGTAAATGAGGGACACCAAGTATATTGAAAGCAAGGTCTTCCACACAAGTGTAGCTCATGTGTTAATTAAGCAAATAACATCCCACCATGCTTAGGGTCATGTATAAAAATGCTTGACAGGCTTGGTTGCCTATAATTATGGCTAGCATGGCTGCAAGAGGAGACCTCAGTGACTTTGAAAGAGGGGTGATTGTTGGGGCGTGCTTGGCAGGAGCTTCAGTGACCAAGATAGTTCAACTTGCTGATGTTTCACAAGCAACGGTGTGTAAGGCGATGTCGGCATGGACCTCCAAGGGAAAGACATCATCAGCAAAGGGCAACAACGGGTGGAAACGCATACTTCAGGATCGTACTATCAGTGCATTAATAAGAAGTGCAAGGCAAAATGGGCAAGCAACTGTAGATCAACTGACTGCAAATTTCAACCTGGGGCGCGAGCAGCCAGTTTCATGAAAAACGGTCCCCTGGGAACTCCACAGAGCGGGATACCATAGTCAGGTTGCAGTGCACAAACCACTCATCACATCTGGCAATGCACGGTTGTGAGTCCAGTGGTGTAAAGAGCACAGGCAATGGACTGCCAAGCAGTGGAGAAATGTGATATGGTCAGATGAATCATCCTTCACCGTGTTCTTGACAAATGGACGAGTGCACGTTTGGCGCCAACCTAAAGAACTCTACAGCCCTGAGTGCTTGTTTCCAACAGTGAAGGGTTCTGGTGGTTCTGTAATGGTGTGGGGCGCATTTTCCTGGTATGGTTTGGATGCACTCATTCCCTTAGAAAGCATTGACCTTGCCAATCGCTATTTAATGGTTCTGAGTGATCATCTTCACCCCATGATGCAGCATTTCTTTCCTGGGGGGGGGGGGGTGTCTTCCAGGATGACAATGCCCCCATCCACAGAGCACGTGTGGTCACCCAGTGGTTTAATGAGCATGACACTGATGTTATTCATATGTCATGGCCTTCTCAGTCAACAAATTTGAACCCAATCGAGAATTTATGGAACGACGCCTGAGACGCGTTTTCCACCTCCATCAACCAGGCGTGAGTTGATTGACTTTCTCATGGAAGAATGGTGCCGCATCCCTCCTGCAGAATTCCAGAGGCTGGTATACTCTATGCCATGGCGCATTCAGGCTGTACTGGCAGCACGTGGTGGTCCAATGCCCTATTAAGTGACTTTACATTGGGGTTTCCATTTTTTTGTCCACTACCTGTATGTATACTGTTATTTAAATCTGTTATTTAAATGGTCTGATTGTGGCAGTTGTTTGCGTGACATGCTATACAAATGCATTGTGGTTTGCTTTTTTTTCTGCTATGTACTGTACGGTGCTTTGCTATACTTTTGTATAAAAAGTGCTATATAAATGCAATAAATAATTAGATAAAATAAATAATACAGGCTAGTTCCGTCTGGTCTGTCAGTTCAGTTTCACAGACTCGTAGTCTAGTCACGTGAGCCCTGCAGACTGCCAAATTTAAAGTATATATGCTTTCCGAAAGCTACAGTTGTCACAGAAAACAAAAAATATATTTTATACTTGCGGGGACTAATTGCGGGGACAGTAGTGGTTTTAGGCACATGCAAGGGGGGCCCTGTTGTCGTGACTCAGTTACTATAAAAAAAAACTTAAAATAAGTTTGCACCAGAATGAATGACATTTGTCATTTTACCGTTCTTTTTATCTATACGCCACACAAGCCATAAACAGAAAAAACACAACTTGTTGGGGTTTAAAGCCGTGCACAGGTTAATGTTAGTATGTGCCATGTAATCATGTAACCCACGATTTTAAGCACAAAAGGGTTAGACATTTAAAAATGAATTAATTTTGACACACTACAAAGAAAGTGTGCACTGCGCGTGCTGGGAATACATGTATAGGTGTCTCACACACATAGGGCTGTGTCTTTGAATGAACCTGGAAATAAATCTCAATAAATGCGTTTCGAGACAATGTATCATCCTCACCTCTTGCGTTGCTCAACTACATCTGGGAAATTTGCTGGTCCTGCATCCAAACCTTATTATTATATTATACCTTAGTATTATTGACTTGCGTCTGCTTTTGACTGTGCCCGTCTTTGAGTGTTTGTTTTTTTTTTCTCCCCCGATTGTTGTAGTAAAATGCAATATATTTAATGATATCGTTGTTGCCCTGGTTGGAAGACATGGTATCATAGAGCAAAATTACTGGTAAGAATAGGGAACAGGGGCCCTGGAATCCAAGCTTTGCATGGGGCCACCACGGGACAAACTCTGCCACTGTGCGGGGATTCAACATGTTACCCCATCCTCTTTTTTGTATGGTCATGTAATCTGCCGATCCCTTGCATTGTGAGAAGGTTTTATATAAATGCATCAAGTAAGCTGTATTTCTGCTTCCTCAGATGAAAAATTGTGTTTTTCTGTTCTTTTTTATTTTCTACAAAACCTGAGAGGCAGATTCTCAGTTTTGGGGTTTGCTGCAATTTGTTGTAAAGAAACGCAAATGACCATTGCAAACGCCTAAAGAACTACATTTAGAGGATTCCGAGCCCCGTCTCCTCATTAACATTCGAATTGAGATTCTGCCTATCAATCAACACATTACTGCAGGTTTTGAAAATCACACCCACATCGACACTTCTAAATCCAATGTTACCTGTAGAAGAGAATTTAGTCATCTAGACGAGCATAAGTGATTTAGATGCTTAAACCCCTAATTAACAGTAATTTATGCAAAAGAGGACTGTACCAGCCTGACTACACCTGCCAAAAAACAAACAAACAAACAAACATAACTTTAGACCATTTACTCATATGTGAAAATAAGACCCATAGTGCGCAAAATGCATTTTGGGTGACAAAAAGCAGAATGATTGGAAAACGGATCAGAGATTTTGTTTTAACATGACCGGTCAATACAAGGGCTTTAATCTCTACTCAAGGACCTTGAATGTTATTGTGATGAGACATGGGGTAAATGAATAGCCTTACAAGGAATTCCTGGAAGCGATCACACTGATGAGATTTGCAACAGAAAAGAAAGCAAGCCACAATCTAGACTATAGTGTGCTGGATTCAGTCTCCATGGAAACCTCATCCTCCTGTACCCACCCAACCTCCCTACACCACAATCACACACACATTGAACATGCTCTGTGGCTTAGGGCAGTGTCTGTGTTTTTAATAAACGACGAATGAAACAGTTAGTGTCAAAGGGAAAAGGGGAGGAAAGCTATATTATTTATTAGCAAGTCTACCCTCCCCCATAACTGATTTTAAACCTACTTCTCTCTCTCTATTGTCATGCTTGTAATGGCTATGCTCTGCAGCCCCGCTCCCAGATGTTCCAATCCAAGCTAGTCTCCCTCCCTCTTGCTGAACTGACTTTGCATATCAGTAAGCTACAGAACAGACCATTTCCCCATGAACAAGGGGGAAGCTGCTTATAGCCCACCACTCCCTTTTCTAAGCATCAGTGTTTTTTTATCCTTCTCTATTGTATTTCTCAAACAAATTGATTTATTCCTTATTGCTTATGTACCGCTTTCCTTTATTGTGTATTCATGTCACCAGTCCTTGATTCCACCTGCCTCCTCTACACACACAGACCCATAGGCTTGTGATGGTACAAACCAGCTCATCAGTGGCTGCAGGGATGCAGTAACCAAACCCTGCTGCAGCAACCTCAAGAACCTTCAACACAGTCCCTATTTAAGATGTGATGAATCTTTAAACATTTTGTATCCCCCACCTTGCTGCAAGAGGAGGAGACGCCCCCTTTCCTTCACACTCCTCTTTCCTCTCTCTCTTTCATGCTTCTTCCCTATTGTGCTTTCTCCATTCTGCCTCAACCTTGACTGGATTCCTCTTTTGGGGTGTCGGCATTGGACAATAGGCTACACACGACTTCCTATTCTGTAGGATGATAAGACTGTATTAGCCCCTCGAATTCTAATGTGAGTATGACATGCCTTCAGATTATTATTATTATTATTATTATTATTATTATTATTATTATTATATTATTATTATTATTATTATTTTAGTACCTATTCATGGTTAAAAGTGTCCTGCTAACTGCAATTATATTTAGCCTTAGCTTTGGACACATCTATGCTTCTTAGAATTAATGCCTGTGATAATTTAGTTTCAATGTTTATACTGTACTTTTATAAATATATAGTATTTGTTGTTTGCGGTATATGTGGATGCTGGGTTTTAAAACAGCTGTTATGTAAATTAGTCATTTTAAAGCAGTAGGAACTGTGCAATCCTCTCTATTAATGAAGTCTGAGAACCTTTCATGGATACAACAAAGCATTTTAATACAGGTCCCTTGATCTGCATCTATCTCTGTCTGTCTCTATCTATCTATCTATCTATCTATCTATCTATCTATCTATCTATCTATCTATCTATCTATCTATCTATCTCACTCAGATAGATAGAAAAAATACATGTCACAGTTGTACACACACACCTACTGTGTATATACGGAACATGCAGACACAACCATACATCGTACATATTGCACATGTAATTGAAACATCTGGTAATATTGTAATGTGCCTAGGGCACATCTTTTTACAATAAGAACCACAGAGTAAGGATATATTTTGCAATTTGTTTCTGTAATGTGCTGCCTTTTGCCCCAGAAACTCACTGGAAATAAGATCATGGTTTCAATGAATACCATTTTTTGATCTGTCCATGGGACTGGGGAGATTTTAAATCAGTCTTAGTTTCCATTAGCCGCAGACCAAGCTCAGACCAGCTTTTATTGAAATTTTGTCAGCCCTAGTTAGGATTTTGGACTCAAAAAATCTCTACAGTTCAATGTTATGGAGGATTTAATTGAAGTATCCAATTCAAAGGGGAAATAGGAAAAAAGAGGAAATATAAAAGGCTGGTAACTTCATTAATGGCAATTATACAATGACGTGAAACGTACAGTGCCTATAAAAAGTCTACACCCCCTTTCGAAGTTTTCATCTTTTGTTGCCTGGAATTAAAATGCATTAAAATTGTTTTTTGTTTTTTTTCATTTATCTACACATCCTACCCCACAACTTTCAATTAAAAAAATATTATAGAAATTTGTACAAAAATAATTTAAAAAAAAACTGAAATAGCTTGGTTGGATAAATGTCCACCCCACCTTGTAATAGCAATACTAAATTAGTGTCAGGATAAATTCAGAAGTTGCTGTAGGTTCCCTTTGCAGGGTAGTGCATTTCAAAGTAAAGGCTCAACCATGAGCACCAAGGCACTTTCAAAAGAACTCCAGGACAAAGTTGTTGAAAGGCACAGATCAGGGGATGGGTATTAAAAAAATATCAAAGGCCTTGAATATCTCTTGGAGCACGGTCAAGACAATTAAGAAGTAGAAGGTGTATGACACCACCAAGACCCTGCCTAGATCAGGCCGTCCCTCCAAACTGGATGACAGAGCAAGAAGGAGACTGATCAGAGATTCTACCATGAGGCCAATGGCAACTTTGCAAGAGCTGCAAGCTTTTATGGCCAAGACTGGTCAAAATGTGTATGTGACAACAATATCCCAAGCACTCCACAAATCTGGCCTGTATGGTAGGGTGGCAAGAAGGAAGCCATTATTCAAGAAAGCCCACCTTGAATCCCTTCTGAAGTATGCAAAAGAAACACTCGGGAGATTCTATAGCCATGTGGCAAAAAGTTTTGTGGTCTGACGAAACTAGAATGGAACTTTCTGGCCTAAATGCAAAGTGTTATGTTTGGTACAAACCCAACACAGCACATCACCCAGAGAACACCATCCCTACTGTGAAGCATGGTGCTGGCAGTATCTTGTTATGGGGATGTTTCTCATCGGCAGGGACTGGGGCAATTGTCAGAATAGAAAGGAAATGAATGGAGCAAAGTACAGAGAAGTCCTTGAGGAAAACCTGCTGCCCTCTGCAAGAAAGCTGAAACTGGGAAGGAAGTTCACCTTTCAGCATGACAACGACCCATAGGATAGAAGAGAAAATGAATGGAGCAATATAAAAGGGTGGCTTTGCAGTGGTGACGTCAGACCAGAAACACATATCAAAACAGTGAATGGTGGAAATAGAGGGTGCATTGGCTATACAAACAGACAAGCAAATATCGTGCAGGTTTTCAGCCAGCACGTCTAGCAATTGTCTACTCTCTTCTATAGACTTACGTCTCTCCTCTGACACACACAAGCCTCAGCGCAGACAGCTGCAGGCTTTTATATTCTGGCCATAGTCTGCATGAGATCAAATAAGGAAGCGTGACAGTCAGCTAGTTAAATAGTCAGTAGCTGATCAGTCACGCATCCTCGCAAGGTATTTAAAAATAAAAACAATAACCTGGCGGACAACATCTCCCTCATCCGGCCAAACAATGCATAATAATAATAATACTACAAATAATAAACGCATTGACACAAATCAGAATACAAAATAATAAACAAAGTGGCGGGACACTCTGCCACAAACAAAGTACAGAAAAGTCCTTGAGGAAAACCTGCTGTCCTCTGCAAGGAAGCTAAAACTGGGACAGTTCAACTTTCAGCATGACAACGACCCAAACCTGGAGTGTCTAAGGAACAAAAAGGTAAATGTCCTTAAGTGGCTGACCTAAATCCAATCAAAAATTTGTGGCATGACTTGAAGATTGCTGTTCATCAATGCTCCCCAAGGAACGTGACAGAGCTTGAACAGTTTTGTAAAGAAGAATGGTCAAATATTGCCAAATGTAGGTGGTAGAGACCTATTCCAACAGACTCACAGCTGTAATTGCTGAGAAAGGTGCTTCCACCAAGTATTAACTCGGGGGTTAAAGTTTCAGTTCATAAAAATTTATAATTCTTTTTTTCTCAATAAAAACTTTTTTACCCTTAACAGTGTGGAGTATGGTGCAGATGAAACTGAGGCACTGACACAACAAAATGTGAAAAAAGTTCATGGGGGTGTAGACTTTCTATAGGCACTGTATAGGAGATCATTGAACTTGCTGCAAAGTACAGCCCATTCTGCACAATCTGTAAAATCCAGACTGTACACGGAACCAAGACAGTCCCAGTTTGAAATTGAAACAAGATGAGATTGAGTTTTGCTGGTTTCACAAAAAATGTGTAGACTTGCGGCATAAGTATTCTAGGTTCTCTTTCTAAATAAATAAATAAATACACTGCCTCCAACAAGGTACTCATTTCCCTGGATGACTGGCATTATTAATGCTTTGCAAAAAAAAAAGACCCTGTATTTGGTCATGGGTGTGTTTTACTGCCATGAAACCAGTATATTGCAGTCCTGTTTCAATTTCAACATCACATATACGTAGAACATTTATACAGTAACTGCCATTTTTAACTCCAATATCTTCCTGATTTTGTATAAACAGGCATTCTTTCTTTCTTTCTTTCTTTCTTTCTACAGTCCATGGTGTAAAATGTGCCTTTAGTGTCCCTTGTATTAAATTCTCATTAGATAACTTCCTCTGCCAGAGAAACTGGGCTGGAGGGAACCTCTCATATGCACCTGTCCCAGTTCAGATTGGGTGGTTATCAATCTGTTGCTAATGGGAAATGAATAAGATTGATTTAAGATTCAAACCAATCTGTGTTGAGCATTTGAATTTAACAACTTCTCAGCATTTAGGATAAATTAACGATTCTCTGTGTCAGCTTGAAGGAAGTTGGGTTAAGTTGAAATCATAGAATAGTGACCAGAATGGGTGAGTTGAAAGCTACATAAAAAAGTGGATGCTAAGTCAGAAAAGAAAGCTACCAGTAGCAGTTAGGAAGAGTATGAACTGGTCCAGCCCAGTTGTCTGGTAGACATGAATAATAATCACAGTACTTTGAAGGTTTTTGTTTTATTTATTAGGTCTGTATTTTAGTAGCAATAGCAGCGGGTTGAATTTGGTTTTGGTGTTTGGTAGAGAACTGTACATCCAGATTATCCCATGTATCGTTTCAAAAATAAATTTCTTACTTGCAAAAGAAAAATGAAGGAAGAAAACACAAAAGAATCTACAGTGTGTAAAGTGACAAAGTTATACATAATCTTTGTTAGTTTAATGTTTTTGGTGTTTAAATATTTTAAATGGCTCACAAGTATGTTGAGATGGGAAGTAAATAGTAACGTGATAAACATTTACAGTGCAGACTATTTTGGATAATTTATAATAATTTTGCCAAATAGAAAGCGAATACCAAATACTTGATTCTGTGCATTCAGTGTCAGTCTGTTGTGACATAAACTATATATTAAATAAATAGATAAAAATGTATTTCTTAATTAAACCAGGAGATTTCCAAGACAAATGAATCATCTTAATTGAATCTTAGTGGTATATTGAATTTAAAATAAAATAAATGCTGCTTCTAGCTTGAAGAACTAATTTATCAGCAGAACCATGATTATCTGCAGTTATGGTCTAGTAGCTGGTTGACTTGAATGGAAAGGTAGGAGTCTCGACCAAACATATACCAGCCAGACTTAAGCAAATCATTCTGTCTGAATGCTACAGTGGCTGTGTCATAGTGCCTGCTAATAGATCTTCATGTAACTGAATAAAAGTTCCAAGTAGACCACCCATCTAGAAACTTTTTTTTTTCAGTCTATTTTAAGAAAAAATCTTCTGGATACATTTTGAAGTTGGCTCCTGCCCCTTTAAACCCTCAGCCATGTAGGGTAACTGTTTATTTGTTTTACATCTCCAAGCCATGATGACAAATTCTAATGGAATGCTCACTGCTGCTTAGAACTGCAAAGTAAGTTTTGTACTTGTACCTGTATGTCAAAACATCCTTCATCAAAACATCATGTACTGCAGGTTCATTGTAGTCCTTTTGGGTACATGTAAGAAAAAAAAAAAACACAAAAAAACAAAGAAAAACCTGAATACTGTGTTTTTTGTTACTCCATTATTCCTCTGATCTTCAGTATAAAAAAAATGGAATTACAAAATTTAGAAATGCACCTTCTCTCACTTCAAAGTTTTCAGTTCAACAAGATATCTTGTTATTCTGGGAGCCTCACTATTTGTAATCAGAAGGTAAAGTACTGTATATCATCAGACAAGGGTCACTGATCAATTTATTAGTATAAAAGTAAATCCTGCATATTGTTACTGTTGTGCACAGTGAAGTTGTGCAAAGTGTTAAAAGATATTCTTGATACTGTCAGGCTATATATTTATAGTTAATGATACAGTACATCTATAAGAAGCCGTAGTTGCATCCCCTGATGAAAAACAACCTCAATGAAAATGAAGCAACAGCGTAAACCATGTGGCAGTGAAGTAAGACTGCAGTAAATCTTTTATGCAAAGGATCTCATTACTTTATATCTACCTATTCACACCTTACACATTCAGTCATGCCTGGCATGCTAAATACAGTATAACCACCTATTTATTTTCCGCTGCTATACATTCAGCAGCGTCTCCAGGGGAAAACTGAAACACAGAGCAGTACAGCATATACCTGCTGGCGATTGCGAGTAGCTGCTAATTTGTGTGTAAAAGTCAGAACACCAAAATTAAACAGATTTTTTTCACTGCTAAAACACAGCGAACACACCTTGTTACAAACGTTCAAAACGTGCTATACATCATAAAGAAGCATCATCTGCATTGTACAGTTTACAATTCACAATGCCTTCTGTACGATTTTTATTATAATCTGTATTCATATTACGCAGTGGCTCTGCTCTAAAAAGGAGATTTCAGAGAGCGAATTATGGAAAAGTATTCTGCCTTCAATAGTTGGAACAAATTGGATATGCTCAGTTTTACTCTAGCATTCTCAATTAGGTACATTAGTGTTGCATTACCTGTGCCATACTTGCTCTGTTGTTGAAGTCTGCCCTGCAATGCTGCCAAACATTTTTTTAACACAGACTAAGTTCATCACAGGTTCAATAGATCACATATTAAAGAGACCTTTACAGCATATTATGTATATGGAGAAGAAGTCTGATGAAGTAACTTAGTAAACATTGAGTAAGTAGATTCAAGAAAAAAAAAAGTATTTTTCTTCAATCAGTTGTTAGATTTATTGAAATATGCAGGGAGACAGGTCCCAAGTACAGGACAAACAGATTAATCGTTCTTCCAATTTTTGCATGACATTAGATACCCTTCTGTATAGATGGTTCTCCTCCCTCTTTCTCTGACACTTAACCAATAGCAAAGGTACGACACATTATTCTGTTACCATATACTATATGTATTTAATTTAGTGTGTGTGTGTATAGTGTAGTGTGGCGACCTTTGAACTCAATGCATTCCTCTTCGGACCCCGGTGCCCCAAAAGGTCGATACATCTGGTTTTTGTCATCTTCCTTGTTCATATTTCTCCTTATTGCTTGAGATCCTTCGAGTCCAGTGGCGTTATCTTGTATTCTCCCTGAGACCCTTTGGGCCCAACAGCAGTCAGTGCTGTGCTAAAAGCTTGTAGGCACAAAACTCTCATCAACTGTTAGCAGTACATGCAATTTGAACCAAACTTACTGCTATCTGCAATATTAGTCTTTTTTCGGAAAAGAACACCAGTATAGCTCTGCCAGTCCGCATGCATAGCAAACTGCCAATCAATTCTCTTTCCATGTTTTCCAACAAAGTCCAGTTTTTTATGTGGTAGAGGATTTGTGGTTATAATCCCAGGAATAAGGGCAGGACATGGTTGTACAGTTATGTAATTCATCATAAAGACTACAGATAGAGTACATGTGCTACTGCAGGCTGGGCAGACTCCTTCACTGATCCTATAGCTGGTTTACTTTACTTTCGTTTTCTCCTTGCTCTCTCTCTGGCTCTCAAACACGTTCCTTCTCTCCAAGGCAGAGAGGAGCTACTAACAATCGCCTCTGCCAGACCACATCCAAACCAAACAATAATAAATGAAAACATTGTATTTTAAATAAACAAAAAATACATTAAAACCATACCACAACAATTCCCAAACACATTTCCTTTTTTAAAAATCATAATACACTATTTATAATATAATTTACACACAAAACATGTATTAGCATGGATTTGCCCCACCCCCTCTAATTACAGGCAGGTCTTTTTTCTGGTTTACGCATATATCCACTAAACTGTCAAGCTAGCCCGTCCAAAGAACTTTGTCCTTGCTCAGCGCCCTCCCAGGTCAGGAGGGAGATTTACAACCATGGTTCATTGTATTTCTGTCACACTTCCAAGTCCTGATCTAAATCCAATTGAGAGGCTTTGGCAATTCAATTTGGAGTTCAATTTGAATGAACTGGAACAATTTTGTTTTGAAGAAAAAAATCACTAAAGAATCATGCCAAAAGCTCATTAAAATATCTTTATTGTTGTGAATTTAGCATTTTTGGAGTTTTGCTGAAGGCATCCACAAAACCAAACCTTTTGTACAAAAGATTTTTCCTAAAATTCTTAGAAATTATACATTTTCATTGGGGTATGTAAACTTGCACCTGAGCTTATTTAGGATGTGTCACAGCAAAGGGGGTGAATACTTATCTAATGAAGCAGATTCTTGGTGCCGTATACCTCAAGGTTTTTATTTTTTAATTGATTTATCCCGTTTTTTGAAAGCTCCTTGGTCTTCATGGTAGTATCTTTGCTTTGAATGCCCCCATTTTTTCACACATTGAAACTTTTATTGAGTAGGTTGTGTAAATCAAAATTGAAAAAAATCCCATTTAAATGCATCAAGATTTCAGGTTGTAACATTTTTTCAACAAACTGTTGAGTAGGTTGTGTAAATCAAAAGAAAAAAAAATCCCATTTAAATGCATCAAGATCCAAGGGGGGGGGGGTGAATATTTCCTATAGGCACTGTAAGTAATACAAGCTGGAATTAGGACTCCAGTCATGCAGTTTTGTTTTGCTTTTTTGGAGGGAGACAGAAGCTTTACTGGAGTTAGAAGCTGATTCATTAGCACTTGCAGTTATTTTAGAAAAAGCTGCTTTATCAGTGATAGAAGAAAGGATTACATGACACATCATAGGGCTGTAAATCTACGTTTAATTGACAATGTTTAAGCCCACCGTTAATCCAATTAAATGGACATATAATTTATATTTCAACAATTTCATATTTTTATACTTACAATATTTTAATAGCCATTTTTATTAGTTTTGTATTTTAAATGTTTGTGACAGATTCACACAAACATAATAAGCATATAAAATATTTTATGAAGAAATATAATAATAATACATAGAAAACTGCTATTACCTTTATACATGTCTTTAAAAAAAAAAAAAAAAAACATGAACATGTAAGGGGGAAACTGTACTTCAACGTTAAAATCCACCTTTTAAATATTTTGCAAGAAAACTAGTTTGTCCATATTTTCCAGGTCCAGTGAACTTCTGAGCTTTGTCACAATATTCCCATCAGTGGGAAAAAAGTCTCTGGACTGGGATTGAAGTAGCTGGTATGGTAAGGTATTTTCACACTAGTTTTGCCTGTCACAGGTATTTGTTATCATTGATTGCCCACCACTTAAGTAGGTTGCATTCAACATCCAGATCTGGTTCACATAAGTACTGCTCAAACTCACATGCACTTAGATTTGATGCCTGTGGAGCTTTGCGCTGGCCTCTAGTCTGCCCAGAAGGAAACTGAGCGGGGATCCTCACAGCCTCTCTTTGCTGGTGGGGTTGTTTCGCTGTCTAATGTGGGTCCAGTACAGCCGAAAGTATCGATACTGACTGTGGATCATTAACCTTAAACCTGGTTCAGATTTCCTCAGTCACGAGCCATTTTAATGGAAGGTAAATCTTCAATTGAAACAACCAAATGGTTGTTGATTAACCCGTGCATACATGGATGTATGAAAGATGCAAACACGTTTTGAAGTGGTCACGCCAGATATAACAGTTGTAGCACAGTACAGCTGCTTTAATGTGCTTGAAATTCAGCAATTTGCCAGCTCTCGTCTTTCATTCAAGGGTGCGGGCATTTGTAAGTTGTGTGATTCTCCTATCACTTAAGACTGCACAAACTGCCCACCTTTGGTCCAAGAGATGCTCAAACATAAGAAAGTCAGTATTCTAGCATGTTTTAACAAGCTGAACAAGCTCATGTTGGGAAAGTTCATTATGTGCTGCTGTTCTTGCACTGCGTTCCAAGCAGAAGTGCTGTATTTAAAGTGACCTACAAGAAGTAGTGCTCTCCAATCAGGTGAGTTATGCAGTCAGTTTTAAGACCAGCCTGTCTGTTGTTGACAAGACTGCAGTTTTAAACTCCCATTCATCAGTGATATAGTGCATGAGAAACTAAATGTAAGAATCATGTGCTCTTACTCTGTCGCTAAGCTTCCATGTATTAGTTTTATCCAGGGCTTCTGCAAATTAGCTTTCACAGTCATAGAGACTGTGCATTCTACTTGGTACTGATGACACTGCTTTCATCTGACAATGCTTTCGTCTGGCAATGTTTTCGTCTGACAGTGCTTTCACCTGGCACTGCTTTCACCAGACAGTGCTTTCATCTGACACTGCTTTCATCTGACAGTGCTTTCATCTGACAGTGCTTTCGTCTGGCAATGTTTTCGTCTGACACTGCTTTCACCTGGCAGTGCTTTCGTCAGTTTTTTCAAAAACTCCCAAACGGAACTTATGTTTAGATTTAGAGATGTCACGCATGTTGCTTTTTCACAGGCCTTACTACCTCATTAGAGGAAATAGAGTTGATTCACCTTGATTGGTTGAAGAACACCCAAAAGGGCGAATGGCAAAACTATGGATGTAAAAAAATAAAAAAGATATTGTAATGTGGGGAAACACAATTATTTATTTTTTTGTTACATGGGGTGTAAACGTATAATAACTTTTTAAAACATTTTTTTTAAATCCACGTTTACCGTTTAAACACATACAGCCCTAATCAGAAAATACAGGTTCCTCTGTTTGTAGAACAGTAACTTCTTATTCCCCCTGAGGGAATGCTCTTCAAGTCCAACTTGAGTTGCAAAAACATGCAGTAGGAGACATGTTGGCTGGTAAGTGGGGTGCGGTTGGAGTATGTTGCCAAAACTATGGCACAATCCTTTACTTAGGACAAAAAAAGTGTGTTCTGGGGCCTTTTGTTTGGCACCTTTTATTTAAAAAAATATATTTAAACAGAAAACACTGCTCACAGAGCCAAATAAAAAGTGTGAACAAAAACAAATCTCAAACACAAAAACACCAAACACAGGTCAGGCTGGACAGTTTCCTTTCACTGTTCCTATGTTTATATTTTAGTTTCGTTTTAATAACCTTGCTCGCTCATTCTCGTTCCTCCTTTTCCACACCCCCCTGGAGTGCAGAGAGCTGCAGGTATTTATGCAGGTGACCGTCTCCCGATTAGCAACAAATTAATAACTTAATTCGGGAGATGGCCGCCTTCTACACAAGGTTTAATTAACGTTGATACGCTTCCCATCCACGCTGCAAAAACAAATCAATAACACACATGGCGATTCGCCGTCATACAAATATACAATAAATAATAAATAAACACAAAACACAGTACAGGGGTGGCGGGGGAAACCCTGTTCTAAAATAAAAACTGAACAGGGCTGCTGTCGTTGTTACAAGTACAAACCGAACATTCGGCTACGCCATCAATACATTTTTAATTAAATACAAATAAACAATAACACAGCTTTTGCTGTCATATTTACCCCTAACAACAGTACAAATACATATATATATATATATATATAAGCAAGGCTTTTACCTCCCCTTTTTAATAATGTGCAGAGCTCTCTCCTGTTGCCCTGCTACAGATGTATTCAAATAGGCCTGTGGCTTTTAAAATAACAACACTGTTCAAACAAACAGCAGAGAAAAAAAGCATGTAGTAATTACAGTATAGACATAGTTTTTGGAATTAATTTATAGCATTGGATTGTGAGCCCATAGCGGGGTGTCTAAGGTGGTATGAAGGAGACTTCAAGAACTGTGGTTTTAAGCTCTGGGGTACATAAGTATTTCACACAAATAAACCAATAATAACTTAAAAAAAAAACACTGATCACAGAGCAAAATAAAAAGGTTTAACAAAACAAGTCACGAACGCCATGAACAAAATACACAGGAACAAAATAAAGGTTGAAACATAAGACAAAACTTTGTGGGCTGGGCATTAGCCTTCACTAAAAAAGTTGTAAATATAATACCAACAACCACTCACAGTGTAAATTCACCCAACTCCCTTCTTCCAAACAAATTCTTTTCCTCTCCTTAAATATCATATGGCTGGAGCCTAATTAACCATGAATCATTCAATTAAGGCTCCAGCCACATTCTCACATGTATTTGGCAGGGATAAGAAATTAACCCCATCCCTGCCAACTCCCACCAACAAACACACCACACAATGCATTTTAAACAACAATACATTTTAAATTGTAATACAATATTTACAAGCAGGTCCCTGCTGCAAGCATGTATATTTATTTTAGCATGTTATATAATTTTATAAGGTCAATAGAAGCTGTATGAGTTTATTATTTCTTCTGTAAACTTTATTTGAGTGATGATCTATCTTAAAACATTTTTTTATTAATATGCATGGTGGCATGGTGGCATGGTTTGTGTTTATATAGCATTGCAGGGGTTATGGTGGGAGTATGCAGTGCCACTGTGCAAGTGACGTATGTCTGTTCATTGACCACAACCTGACAGAACTAGGGTCAGAGGATGGTCGATCAATATCGATGCACAGGCATCCTTGGAAAATTAATGCAGGGGAAATTAATTCAATGCAGGGGAGAAGGGTGGATCTCTGCAGTAAGAGTTGATGAGGTATCCTGTGGGATCCCGTCTTTGTGGATGCTGCTTGCACTTATGATGGCCTTTGTACTAAGAGGCGGCAAACGCAAATAGATGCAGATGAGTATTTAATTTTTGATGCGCAAGTACGCCTCTCAGAAGTTGCAGGCTATGTATTAACTGCAGAATGTTGAAAACTGCACCTCTCCATCTGAATGTGGGATGGAGTATTTAAATGAAGTCAGCACTGGATTTGGTTGAAGAAGGAATTGTGTGGCTGTTGCTTGAAATCCTGGTACCGTGTCCAATAACCCTTTTACACACAAATGCCGCTACTGAGACATCTCAGTGGCGTTAAATAAATTATTTAAAATACCCATTCACGCAGCATGAAAATTGCACAATCTCTGCTGGTATAATGCAGTCATACCCTTTCATACAGTCAAAGCGATAATGACAATCAACACATAAGAACATAAGAAAGTTTACAAACGAGAGGAGGCTATTTGGCCCATCTTACTCGTTTGCTTGTTAGTAGCTTATTGATCCCAGAATCTCATCAAGCAGCTTCATGAAGGATCCCAGGGTGTCAGCTTCAACAACATTACTGAGGAGTTGGTTCCAAACCCTTACAATTCTCTGTGTAAAAAGCGCTTCCTATTTTCTGTTCTGAATGCCCCTTTATCGAATCTCCATTTGTGAACCTGGTCCTTGTTTCTTTTTTCAGGTCAGAAAACTCCCTTGGGTCAACAATGTCAATACCTTTTAGAATTTTGAATGCTTGAGTCTGAAAAGATTCAGTTCTTTTAGCCTGTCTGCATATGTCATGCTTTTTAAATCTTTCTAGAGCAGTAATATCCTTTTTGTAGCGACGTGACCAGAACTGAACACAATATTCAAGATGAGGTCTTACTAATGCATTGTACGGTTTTAACATTACTTCGCTTGATTTAAATTTAACACTTTTCACAATATATCCGAGCATCTTGTTGGCCTTTTTTATAGCTTCCTGTGACAAAGTGCCCGCCCCTGTGTATATTATCTGTTATGTGTTGCGTGTGGTGTGTTTAAATGTTGGTGTATAGACATTGGTACACGGGATATAAACGGGTCTGTGTGTTTAAAATGTATATTTGTATTTAGGCACAAGGATTGCACAGCACTTCATGTGTAATTAAAATGTAGTAATATGTGAGCAAAGGGAATTGCACTTTATTAATTCACATGCTGGGATTCAAGTGAATAATTAATTGGTAATTGAATCCCAGCACAACAGTATATATAGATGCACGTTGTCACATACTCGTGGTTGGGTGTTCGTTGAGTGGAGAATGGGATTGGAGATGGAGGAAATAATAAGTATAATAATAATGACATAAAGTATCTGCTCACCGTATTTTTGTTTAGTACTAGTCCGTTTTTGTTTGTCTTTTTATTTTGGCACAGAGTGCCGTGTCCTGTTGTTTTGTTTGTTTAAACCCTTTTATTTACAATAAACCGGCGCAAGCAAGCGCCATCATTTCATTTCACATCATCTCTCTTTGTATATTTCATTCCTTCCTGGTTCTGACGCCACCCACTTGGCCATCTCTGTGACACTTCCTCACATTGTCAACATAAACTCCTAGGTCTTTTTCATAGATTCCTTCTCCAATTTCAGTATCACCCATATGATATCTATAATGCACATTTTTATTGCCTGCGTGCAGAACCTTACACTTTTCTCTATTAAATGTCATTTGCCATGTGTCTGCCCAGTTCTGAATCTTGTCTAGATCATTTTGAATGACCTTTGCTGCTGCAACAGTGTTTACCACTCCTCCTATTTTTGTGTCGTCTGCGAATTTAACAAGTTTGCTTACTATACCAGAATCTAAATCATTAATGTAGATTAGGAATAGCAGAGGACCTAATACTGATCCCTGTGGTACACCACTGGTTACCACACTCCATTTTGAGGTTTTTCCTCTAATAAGTACTTTCTGTTTTCTACGTGTTAACCACTCCCTAATCCAGTTACATGCATTTCCCTGAATCGCTACTGCATTCAGTTTGAGAATTAATCTTTTATGCTGGACTTTGGGTAAAGCTTTCTGGAAATCTTTGCAATTATCCATTGTCAATTTTGCATGCTCAAAAAAATTAAGCAGGTTAGTTAGACACGATCTCCCTTTCCTAAAACCATGCCGACTGTCTCGCAGGATACTGTTACCATGTTGATAATTTTCAATTTTGGAACTGGTTTGGTTTTGTTTCTCTTTTTGTGGATCAGTATTATGTTTGCAATTCTCCAGTCTCTCGCTACAACCCCTGTGTCAAGAGACTGTTGCATAATCTTGGTTAATGGTTTGTAAATAACTTCTTTCATTTCTTTGAGTATGTGGCAAAGCGTAAGCCTTGCACAGTGAAATATGTAGTTTATTGTATGTTTTTGTGTTAATTGTTACAATTGATTTAATTGTTTAGCTGCTGTGGCGCTCCGCTGGGGACGATTACCGGTCTGCGTGGAGCAGCAGCTGAAAGCAATCAGCTGTTCCCGCAGGCAGGTGGGCGTGTCTCAACAGAGCGTCAAGATAAAAGCATGGCGATCGCTGTGATCGGGGCTGCTGCAAGGCCTGCCGTTTTCACGGCACCTTTTGAGTTATAGTTTGGGGTATTGTGTTTTATTTTGCACTTTTTGTACGGTTTTCTGTATCTGTCCTCTGTGCGTTACCATCGCTGGTAACGTCACATGACCGCCTTTATTTTACTTTCACTTTGTTTGTTGTTAATAAATCCTGCGCGCCTGTGCCGGCGTTTCAACACCACCTCTGTCTCTCTGTATGCTTGAACAGCGGCTACCCACGCGTGTGACCCGAGGAAGACCCTGTCACAGAGTACTACTGGGAGATTCTCATCCGGTTCAGGGAATCTGTTTATTTTAAGAGCTCTTAGTCCCTTTAACACTTCTGCCTCAGTTATGCTAAAGTTATTTAAAACTGGATAGGAACAGGTCGACATGAAAAGTAATCATTTAATATATTTGCTATTTTTTTTCTTTGTCTATGATTTTGCCATTTGTATCTTAGACATTTAACCTTCTCTTTGAATGTTCTCTTGCTGTTGTAATATTGGAAAAACTTTTTGGAATTGTTTTTAGCCCCCTTAGCAATGTTCTTTTCTATCGCTCTCTTGGCCTTTCTATCTTCCTTTTGAATTGTGTTTGTAGTTCCAAGTACTCTTTCTGTGTACTTTGTTCTTGGCCCCCTTTAAAAGCTCTTTAAAATGCCTTTTTTCTGAATATTTTTTTTTTAATTGATTTATTAAACCATTTTGGCCATTAGTTTTAGATTTAGATTTGTCTACTTTTGGGGTGTAATTTTTTTTTGCGCCTCTAGTACTACATTTTAAAAAAACAGCCATCCCTTTTCTGTGGATGTTTTCTCTATTTACTCCAATCTACTTCTGTTAGTCTCTGTTTCATACCTTCATAGGTTGTACATTGTTCTCATGGCTACAAATCTTCACTTCAAAATATTTTTTTCCTTTGACACCCTCCAACCTGTCATTTAAAACAACTATGAAGGTTTTGATAGGGACATCTTTTATTTTAAACACCCTTATTTAATTTCCAACTATGTATTCATTTTCATTGTTAAACTGTCTCAATTACCATACATCATGAATATCAGACGAGAAAATGTACAAAAAAATTCTAGCTATACATTGAACAAAACAATTTGCTGTGCTCTCACTGTAATGATAGTACTGTACACACAACTTGATTCAGAAAATAGATACATTCTCCTGGAGAAAAATCATGCAATTTAAACATAGCTAATTAAGATTGTTAGCACTATAAATAACCTGTTCACTCACCTCTCATTTGTGTTTCGATTTCATTGTACATGTACGCATCACAGACAACATTCTGGATTATTCCGTTTCGTCGGATGACGATCCGTTTGTCGTTTCCCCGGTGCCGAGATCCACTCAACCAGCTCAACCAGCCCCTCCTGGGCCAACTCTGTGACAATGGTTCGGTTAGCGGTATTTACCACGCCAACCTTCTCTGCCCAGATGTCTGCTTCTCCAGCACCATCACCAGATTCCTTGTCTTTCCCCTGCCGCGCAGCACAACAACCGGCTCACTCTCCTGTCTGTCACAGTTCCTGCCTGGACACTCGCTCCTCCCCAACTCCTGACATCAGAGACTGGACGATCCCAAGGCTCCAGCATTATCTTTATACCAACAACATCCCCTTCAAATTTACAGCACAGGAGAATTTGTTTAATTTGTTTCTCTCCACTCTGCAGCATCTTTCCCATCGCAGGGGCTATGACGACACCACAATCCATTCTGGCATTTCAGCGCCCACCACTCTTGTCCAACAAGTCACCCCTGTACCTTCAATTTTAACCTTTCAGGGCCCCCCCTCCTCACTGCAGGCATCCAGCAGGCCCCTGCAGTCACCTCTGTGGCCAGTATGTGCCCAGCAGGCCCCCGTATTGGTCCCTTCACTGTCAAATGGTTTTCTTCCTTCTGCCTTTCCAGCTGCGGGCTTTCAACAAGGCCCAGCAGCCACCTTCTATGCCTTACCTCTTCACAGGTCTCTGACACCTAACACACTCTGTATGAGGTTCAACTGCTCACTCCACCATTTCTTGCTGTCTTACCGACCCTCCACCCTGTTCCCTCATGTAGATTGCTGGAGGCATCATTGCGCCTGCACCTTGCCTTGGGGAAAAGTCCCTTGCAGGTCACAAACTGGTAGTGTAAGGCTTACCCAGGGGAGTCGGTGGTGGGGTCCAAGGGGGTCTCTCCATGGCCTCCAGCCTGTGATAGGAGGCGAGATGATTGTGATGCTACACAGCCTTCCGATTCCAGATGCAGAGTTGCACCCAGTAAACCCATGGCTGAAAGTGACGTCCTCTCTCTCGTAGGTCGTAGTTTCATCAGTTTTGGATCCCGTTAGCCTGAAGCTGTTCCCTGGTAAAGGCGTGAACCCGAGGGTGGGATGCTTGATTTATGCAGCATCCCATCCCTTGGGTGTACATTGATAAATGGCCAACAAAATAATTAGATACCATTCTATACATATGAAGTGTATCTGTTTAATATAAAATAAGCAATTCAGACAAACTTTAGATTTGGAGCAACGTTACTCAGCTGTATCTTGAAGCAAAGATGGCTGATGGAAAATTTATAACAAACCCCCCCTCCCAAAAAAACAAACAGAAATAGTAATTTTAATTAAAAACATTTGTCATTTTGCTTCTGAGTTGCTCTAAAGATTTATTAAAAAAAAAAAAATTCCTGCTGCTCCCACTGTGTCATCTGTGTGACTGACAGTGGTGACAGAGAGAAGACACAGAGGCTCTCTTCACAGAGAATTCCCCTTTTCTTCCTTTCTTTGGTGGATAAATAGTATTGTAGTGAGCTGTACTAAGTGTTATGTGTTGTATTGTTTTTATCGCTGTTCTGTGTTTTGTCTATGCGCCTGTCCATGTGAACAAGTGCACGTGTGGGATGGGGGAGGCGTGATCGAGTCATCGCCCCAGTGTGCTTGTGAATGTTGTCCAGTTGTGTTGTGCTTGTGACTCATTTGATTTGTGGGGTCCAATAACATGTCTTGTTATGTCTATGTTGTTTGTCTGGTTAGGTCTAAATGTATATGTTTTCGCAGCGTTTGGGGGTATAAAGGGGCAGCTTGCACCCTGCTGTGTTGTAGTGTGCTGATCTTGGCAAATGTGATCTTGCTGCGATCGTCTGTTTCCTTATTTTCACTCAATGTTACAGTATTTTTCAGTTAAAAAAAAAAAAAAAGTTTATACACACACACTAACCTGCCCCAGAAGTTGAACGTCACAACTGACTTACTGTAACGCTTTACAGCCCGATCCTGATTTTTGTTATCAGTAATGCTGGACTTTGACCATGCGAGTGCAGAGTTTCTGAAAAGTAAACAAGGCCTGCAATAAAGACAGTTATTTGCTACACCTCCGTCCAGCCAATCCATTCTGTCATACTAACCGCTATGAAATGACCTGTTCTCCTTAGCAATTTCAATTTTTGATTATGGCCTCCCTTCAGATTTTATCTTAGGTGTTCAGATAATCTAGCCTGTCTAAACTGAGTCTTAATCAGCCGATCAACTGCGTTATCCTCCATTTTCCATTTAATGCCTGCAAAGCATCAAAATAAAACAAAATATATTGAGGGTGGTTCCTCCAATTAAAACCAGTGCTCAGATCACCTGATCTGCCAGAGGAAGTGCTGTGTTTCAGACAGACAGGAGTTCGTCATCTGAGGCATTGCCTCCTCTGATTAAAAAAAAAAAAACTCTGGGCTCCTCCAGTTAAAACATGTCCTGATTAACAATCGACACCACGAAGATGCTGCAAAATGATCGGTCGATCTTGGGCAGGTGTTGTGACTCTTGGTCTCCCAGTTTGTGGCCTGTCATTGACTGTGTCTGGTTATACCGTCTCCCCAGGTTTGAAATTGCTGTCTGTGAGCACCCAAGATGACGAGCCACAGTACACTGCCCTAGTCCAGCCTCCAGAAAGGCGGTGCTCTCTTTACAGATGTGGCATATTCTTTTTTCTGCAATTCTTTATTGCTTTTATTCAAGCTTGCAATTCAACAGCTGAAATCACTCCATATCCAGTGTCCAATCAACTATCTCACTAATTAGGCGATTAACCCTTTGCAGTCAGGTCAAACATTACAATTTTCCCTTCCCAGGGACATAAAGTACAGGTCTCCAATTGATTTTTTTTCCTCCGGAAAAAGCCAAGAAAACCATTCAATGACCGATAGGAGCCAAAGCAATAGAGCTAGCAGCTGCACCACAGAGATAAGATGGACACAAAGGAGATAACTGCTTCCACATTCAGCGCTCAACGAATATCGCAGACATTTGCAGAGCTTTTTGAGATGTAATAGCAATGACCTGGATCACATTATCGAGGAGTTTGGTGATAAAACGAGTGATCAGGAGAGGATTTATCAGTATGCACGTTGTTGTGTGAAATTTAATTACTTTAAATTTAAAGGGAAGTTGATGTGGAAGTAAATAAGACAATTACTTTACAGAGTAATTTTAAAAGGTCCTTTATTATTTCACACACACACACGCAGTTACATACACAGATGCTATACTGCGAATAACGATATCCCTAACGGGACACAACCCAACAAGGTTACATACAAAGATTATATTAATCACAGATCAATACAATCCATGAGACGCAACTGAACTAATTCTTACCCTTCCAAGCGGATCAGGAGAGCCCTTCGACCCTGGTAAGAGAAAGCAGCTGTCTCCAAGAAATTACCGAGCAGGACTGCACGCTAATCCTCACGGCTGACTCTCATCAGAGCAGAGGAGAACCCCGTCCTTTATAACTTACCAAGTTAGGCTTTTGCATGCGAGAGAGTAATTGGCCAGATCACTCCCTCGAGGCTCGGCCCTCTGAATAAACCATTCCTTTCCCTAGAACATTCTAACCAAAACAAGTTATATAAACGTGACAAAAACAAGTTATATAAGATATGGGGTTATTATAGGGCAAGGGCAAAGATGAACTCGAACGCATTTCTAGAACTTTCTAGAACACACTTTTTTTTTATTACATAGGGGTGGGGCTTGGCTGGAGATGCAGTACTGATGTTGTTTTGTCTTGGATTACATTTTAAACCTGTTTTGCTCTGGGGCGGAAAAAATATTTTAAAACGGCGTCTGTAAAAGAAACAGCGAGTGTGAAAATAAATTGGACCTGACATGAGCTGAATAAACAGACTGCAAAGGGTTAAGTGCATATGCTCATAGTCACTCAAGTGTGTCATGGTCAAGGATGAATGATCTTTTAATTAAAAGAAACCAAAAACATTTTGTCACTGTCCATCATTCATATACCTTATTTTTTTTCAAAAATAAATGTGTTATAATAGTGATAAGTTTCTTTTGATGCTCTGTATATATATTTAATAATTTTTTTCTTTGAAAAGTTGAGGAGGCTCTGCCTCCCTTGCCTCCTCTAAAGGAACCTTGTGACAAGGCAGCTGAGTGGATACAGATGCAGAGGTGATGCAGTGCAGGAATGAAACACAGAGAGTAATCCGGTTTGGAAAAGGGTATTTTATTTGCAATTCCAAGTCTAGTGACCAGTAACAAATCAGATGTATCTGCCCCACAGTAACACACACACAGTCAGCAGTCCTGGGTCAGTGCAGTAGCGCTTGTGGTAGGGGACACACTATTGTTTTGTGACAGTAAGTGCAGTGCTGTTCCGGTATTAATGCTGGCCCTTGGCGACAGCTCCGGAATCGTGTTGGTCATATAGTGCAATAAACAAGACGATTATTTACACAGACAAACAAACAAAAAACTCAAACTCCTCCACAGTTTTAACTCCGGTTAAAATCCTTCTCAGTTCTTTCCATTCAAACCAATGCAAAGGAACACATTATGACTGTCTGTCCCCTTTTATGCCGTCATGCATAACCCCTTGGTAAACAAGTGCAACCGCCTCTCCAATCTGCGGCTGCCACGTTTCTCTTCCGGTTCAATACGTTCTTACAACAGAGTCTCGCCTTCTTCTAGATTGGCCGACTTCCCGACCCTGGGAAAGAACTCTGTTCTCGCTGCTTAGCGCCCTCACAGGTTGGGAGGGAGATTTACAGAGACAGAGATTCTATGCTACCATGGAACAGACACCTAAACTGGAAAAAATAAATCTTGGTATATAAAATGTGACTAATATTATACTCCTTCCTATGTCCTCCCCTTCAGTGTACAATCAGTGCTGCTTAGTCAACAACCACTACATTTATCATCAATTACAGCACTTTACAAATGGTCAATAGGCTACACTCAAAACAGAGGTTTCAACAAATGTTTTTAAGAGCAAGAAAATTAAAATACAAAGAAAAGCATTCTCACAAAGTCACATTTGCATTCATCTTTGAATGTCTTCTTGTCAGTTAAAAAAAAAAAAAAAAAGCTTAATTATAGCAGGTTACCTACATCACTTCCTGTCTCAGCGACTAAATAAGGTGAATTCGTTAATCAAAATGCATGTTAACAAAATCAAGAGATGAATGGAAGCAGAATTCACTGTTATGGAAACTACTACAGTACAGGGAGGCGACTCTCCCACCAGAGAGCAGCAGCCACATGGAAGTAAATAATGGGAATATCTAGTTTGTGTATAATTTGTAAACCTCATTTAAAATGGTGCATTTTGTCGTGCAGAATGTACATTTATGTAGAACACTTCACATACAAAATGCTGATTTATCTGCTGTGTGGGTAAAAATCAGATGGCATAGATTAAAAAATGAAACCCCATTAGTCATTTACCCTCATTTGGGGGGGTATTTTGCCACCTGAATAAACAGACTGCAAAGGGTTAAGTGCATATGCTCATAGTCACTCAAGTGTGTCATGGTCAAGGATGAATGATCAAGTGATTAAAAAGAAACCAAAAACATTTAGTCAATGTCCATCATTTATATACCTTATTTTTTTTCAAAAATAAATGTGTTATAATAGTGATAAGTTTCTTTTGATGCTCTGTCCTATTATATTTAATAATTTTTTCTTTCTTGAAAACTTGAGAAGGCTCCCCTTAAGGAGAACTACCCTCGAACCTCCACTCTCCCCTTCCCTTGTGTCAAGGCAGCTGAGTGGATACAGATGCAGAGGTGATGCAGTGCAGGAATGAAACACAGAGAGTAATCCGGTTTGGAAAAGGGTATTTTATTTGCAATTCCAAGTCTAGTGACCAGTAACAAATCAGATGTATCTGCCCCACAGTAACACACACACAGTCAGCAGTCCTGGGTCAGTGCAGTAGCGCTTGTGGTAGGGGACACACTATTGTTTTGTGACAGTAAGTGCAGTGCTGTTCCGGTATTAATGCTGGCCCTTGGCGACAGCTCCGGAATCGTGTTGGTCATATAGTGCAATAAACAAGACGATTATTTACACAGACAAACAAACAAAAAACTCAAACTCCTCCACAGTTTTAACTCCGGTTAAAATCCTTCTCAGTTCTTTCCATTCAAACCAATGCAAAGGAACACATTATGACTGTCTGTCCCCTTTTATGCCGTCATGCATAACCCCTTGGTAAACAAGTGCAACCGCCTCTCCAATCTGCGGCTGCCACGTCGTTTCTCTTCCGGTTCAATACGTTCTTACAACAGAGTCTCGCCTTCTTCTAGATTGGCCGACTTCCCGACCCTGGGAAAGAACTCTGTTCTCGCTGCTTAGCGCCCTCACAGGTTGGGAGGGAGATTTACAGAGACAGAGATTCTATGCTACCATGGAACAGACACCTAAACTGGAAAAAATAAATCTTGGTATATAAAATGTGACTAATATTATACTCCTTCCTATGTCCTCCCCTTCAGTGTACAATCAGTGCTGCTTAGTCAACAACCACTACATTTATCATCAATTACAGCACTTTACAAATGGTCAATAGGCTACACTCAAAACAGAGGTTTCAACAAATGTTTTTAAGAGCAAGAAAATTAAAATACAAAGAAAAGCATTCTCACAAAGTCACATTTGCATTCATCTTTGAATGTCTTCTTGTCAGTTAAAAAAAAAAAAAAAAAGCTTAATTATAGCAGGTTACCTACATCACTTCCTGTCTCAGCGACTAAATAAGGTGAATTCGTTAATCAAAATGCATGTTAACAAAATCAAGAGATGAATGGAAGCATAATTCGCTGTTATGGAAACTACTAGCGTACAGGGAGACGGCTCTCCCACCAGCATTTAATAAAAGCAGCAAGCCAAATGGAAATAAATAATAATGGGAATATCTAGTTTGTGTATAATTTGTAAACCTCATTTAAAATGGTGCATTTTGTCGTGCAGAATGTACATTTATGTAGAACACTTCACATACAAAATGCTGATTTATCTGCTGTGTGGGTAAAAATCAGATGGCATAGATTAAAAAATGAAACCCCATTAGTCATTTACCCTCATTTGGGGGGGTATTTTGCCACAACTTGCTATATACAAATCTTTTAATGTGCATTTTTCAATCTTTTTTTGGTTTTTTTGGATATTTGTTGGAATTTATTCTTATAATGATCTACTTTTGTATGTATTTTAGTATGATAGTCAGCTATATTTAAATACATACGTTTCAAGTGCCATTAGTGTTTGTAGTTGTTATACATGTATACCATTTTAAAATTCTGATAGTACTCCATAACCCAATACACATTAAGTTTATAATGAATTGTTCGGTGAATTCCTCTAATCGTGCATTTTCTAGTGTTACTCTTTGCTTACTTCCGTGATAAACTCAACATGATTAGAGCGAAGTAGACACCGAACACTATTATAGAACATTTTACATGCATAGTTGTAGCACCTCACAGCCAAATCAGCTATAGGCTACCAAAACCCAATTCCCAAGAATGGATTAATTTAGTTCAGTTTTGCCAATACAACCACCTGATCAACCCAGCTTAGTACCTTCCAATTACCAGGTCCCACTACCTGGAACCAAGCAGTAGTG
This sequence comes from Polyodon spathula, assembly GCF_017654505.1. Classification (NCBI taxonomy): domain Eukaryota; kingdom Metazoa; phylum Chordata; class Actinopteri; order Acipenseriformes; family Polyodontidae; genus Polyodon; species Polyodon spathula. The sequence goes on along the minus strand of NC_054542.1, from coordinate 14,929,095 downwards.
ACAGAACGACAGATGCACTATTAATTTTATTACAGTATACAATTTATTATTCTAATTAAAATTCAATTTTCAAGTTTAAAAGTATTGCATTTCTTAAAATACTACAACAGGTCTACTAAATTAGCAGAAGTCAGAAGTATAAAAAAGTGAAACAGCACACAAACTGTAACTTAATATACCAACCGTGAAAGAATTATCCAACATGCTCAATAACTGTCAGCGAGTGAAACACATATACAATACTGTCCTAATACCTCATGGAGCCAAGACTCAGTAGTTACCAAACGTTACCCAAATAATAATAATAATGTTTCTCCAATTTGTTATATCTCCACTCAAATGACACAGTATTGGTTTTAGGCTATGTACCCTGTCTCCTCTTTCTTACAACACCACAATGTGTAACGTTGTAAATTTGTCTCTGTCACCACGCGCTGTCTCTCACGCGCGCTCTCTCTCTGTGCTTGGCAGTGTCCATTTTATCCAGCACCGCACAGGCCCAGCTACTCAATAATTGTATTGCATATTGTTGAGGCGGGGGCCTGTCCCCAGTCGACCCACTCCTAACTCAAAAAAGAGAAAACACAGACAGAAGATTAATACATTACGGTGATCAATCTCATTTACTTGTAAGATGGTATACACAAAGCAATCATGCAGTTTAGAACAATGCAAAACTGTTAAATAACAGGAGGTACCCAAGCGAGTGCTACATACAAATGTGTGAAGGTGAAAGTGTACATTGTACATAAAGTATAAGTATCTTGATCACATTCCTAGTGCATCGCTGTGTGTACTTGATGCCTGTTCTTCGTTCTTGTGTGGATAAGACACAGGTGTTAAAAGCCAAGAATGCATTGCAAATCTGCAATCAACTAAGGAAACTTTATTGTAATGTCTAATATGCCGTTTTCTATACCAAGATTTCAGTTGTACAATTCAAATAAAATCTACAGTAGAGGTCAGCTGTAATATAATGTATGTATTCAGAATTCAAATATGCTACAGTTGCATTGATAAATTCTTGGTAGTAACGTTACACTTTGTGCAAATAACAATATATAATTTTAGCATTACAACAAATGTTCCATAAGGTTACAAATGGTTAAAACTAGTGAACAAATCTTCATAACCACAAGTATAGAAAAGGCTACAAATATTAAATTATCCAGGTTGCCTGTGGGAAATGGTCCTGTACTCTCTCTCTCTCTCTCTCTCTGTATCGTCAGCCATGGTCTGTTAGATTTCTGTTTCAAGGGGAGTTATATACAGTTTTGTTAATTAAAACCCTCTTTTTTCAAGTGCAAATTAACTCCTGATAAATTATGACAACATAGATTTGCTTTTTAATTTACATGCAAACAAAAGAAAGACACAAGAAGCACGGCTTGTTAATATACTAACACTATTTCATAAATCAACATAATTTCGTAAATCATATTAGGATGATTGTTTAATAACGAAACAGGCATAACGACCTCTTGAAAATGCCAGAATCAATGCTACATACTGATTTCTTGATTTAACACTGGAGTTATCATTTACAACCTTTTAAAAATCCTGCCTATAACTTTTAAAAATCCTGGACTATTGTGTGGTATATAGTCTGAGTAGTATATTATATATATATTATAATATATTATATATAAATATATATATATATATATATATATATATATATATATATATATAGATATATTATATTATATATATATATATATATAATATATATATATATATATATATATATATATATATATATATATATATATATATATATATGTATATATATATATATATATATATATATATATATATATATATATATATATATATATATATATACATATACACACACACACATATACACACACACACACACAGTGCCGAGAAAAAGTCTGTGAACCCCTGTCACAAAGACGGCCAAGTGGGCGACGTTAGAACCAGGAAAAGGAATGAAATACACAAAACACAGGACGGATGAAATGAAATGATGAAGACGCCTGTTGGCGCCGGTTTATTACAAAATAAAAGGTTTAAACAAACACGAAAACACAGGACCCGGCACTCTACGCCAAAATAAATAGACAAACAAAAAACAGACTAAACTTAACAAAACGGTGCACGGACAGACACTGACAAACACGGTGAGCAGATACTTTGTTATTATTATACTACTACTTTACTTATTTCCTCCGTCTCCAATCCCGTTCTCCGCTCACCGAACACCCAACCCCGAGTATGTGACAACGTGCATCTATATATACTATTGTGCTGGGATTCAATTACCAATTAATTATTCACTTGAATCCCAGCACGTGAATTAATAAAGTGCAATTCCCCGTGCTCACATATTATTACATTTTACTTGCACGTGAAGTGCTGTGCAATCCTCGTGCCTAAATACACATATACATTTTTAAACACTCGTGTTACACAGACCCGTTTATATCCCGTGTACCAATGACTATACACCAACATTTAAACACACCACACGCAACACATAACAGATAATATACACAGGGGCGGGCACTTTGTTACATATACCCCCTCCTGTGCAAAGCACACATGGCCTCAATGGCCACCTCCCCCCTTAAAAGCCCAAAAGTCCCGCCCAAAGTCCTTGGCCAAGACTAGAGGCTTCCAGGGGCCCACAGGTCGTAATGCTGTCAGCAGGGTAGCATTCTCCTGCCAGGGTAGTCCTAGCAGCGGAAAGGCTGCTTGGGGTGTGGTCTCCTGACCTTCCCCCTTCTTCGGCGCCGGCAGCTCCCCTTGGTGGGGCTTCAACCACCGTTCTTCCTGCAGGGAAGAAACTGCAGAGGGAGCAGGTCTCCGGACCTCCCCCACGATCTCCGGCAGCGAAACTGCTGCTGGGGTTGGCGGTCTCCAGACCTCCTCCCCCTTCTCCGGCAGCGAAACTGCTGCTGGGGTTGGCGGTCTCCAGACCTCCTCCCCCTTCTTCGTGGCCGGCAGCTCCCCTTCGTGGGGTTCCGGCCACAGTACTTCCGGCTGTGATGCGGAGCGGCGGGCAACCCCAGGCGATGCAGAGCGGCGGGCAACCCCAGGCGATGCAGAGCGGCGGGCAACCCCAGGCGATGCAGAGCGGCGGGCAACCCCAGGCGATGCAGAGGCATCCTTGGGCGAAGCGAGGCTGGCATCCTTGGGCGAAGCGAGGCTGGCATCCTTGGGCGAAGCGAGGCTGGCATCCTTGGGCGAAGCGAGGCTGGCAGTCAGGACAAGCTGGGGTGCGGGTGATGGCCCTCTTCTCGGCCACTGCGGCCGGGTGGTTCTTCCCCGTGCTTCCCTCAGCAGCCTATGCAAGGGCTGCTGAGGACTGCCAGCATCTAGTCCTGGCCCTTCTGGTGCAGGGAGAGGCAGCTCCTGCTCCTCTCCCCCTGATGGAGGTGGAGGCAGAGGAAGCTCCAGCTCCTCTCCTCGTGATGGTGGGGGAAGTGATACCAGCAGGAATTCACCCTCTGCTGGTGGGGGGAAGTGATACCAGCAGGCATTCACCCTCTGCTGGTGGGGGAAGTGATACCAGCAGGCATTCACCCTCTGCTGGTGGACAGGGACCCAGCAGGCATTCACCCTCTGCTGGTGGGGGAAGTGATACCAGCAGGCACTCACCCTCTGCTGGTGGACAGGGACCCAGCAGGCATTCACCCTCTGCTGGTGGACAGGGACCCAGCAGGCATTCACCCTCTGCTGGTGGACAGGGACCCAGCAGGCATTCACCCTCTGCTGGTGGACGGGGACCCAGCAGGCATTCACCCTCTGCTGGTGGAGGAGGACCCAGCAGGCATTCAGGCAGCTCCTGCTGCTCTGCTCCTGCCGGTGGAGGTGGCAGAGGCAGCTCCTGCTGCTCTGCTCCTGCCGGTGGAGGTGGCGGAGGCAGAGGCAGCTCCTGCTGCTCTGCGCCTGCCGGTGGAGGTGGCGGAGGCAGAGGCAGCTCCTGCTGCTCTGCGCCTGCCGGTGGAGGTGGCGGAGGCAGAGGCAGCTCCTGCTGCTCTGCGCCTGCCGGTGGAGGTGGCGGAGGCAGAGGCGGCTCCTGCTGCTCTGCGCCTGCCGGTGGAGGTGGCGGAGGCAGAGGCGGCTCCTGCTGCTCTGCGCCTGCCCATGGAGGTGGGAGCGGCGTGTAGTCTCCTGGTGGTGGAGGTGGGAGCGGCATGTAGTCTCCCCTTGTTACAGGGGACTGGTGCGGCTCTCCCTCGCTTGCAGGAGACTGGTGCGGCTCTGGAGACAGTGGTGGGTCCTCTGCCTTCCTCTTCTGTGGCAGTTCCTCCTCTCCCTCCTGGTAGGGGCAGCGGAAGGGACAATTGGCAAAGAGATGGTCCTGGTTGCAGAGGAGGCACCCCGGCAAGGACTGGTTACATCGCCGGGGATGTCTGGCCCTTAGGCGGCACTCCTCCTCCCTGTCCCTCACCTCTTTATCCTCTTTCCTGCTTCTCCCCATTTCTTTCTTTCTTTTTTTTTTTTTTTTTGTAATCCAAAGACGCCCCCTTTTTTTTTTTTTTTTCTCCCACACAAAAAAACCTCTCCTGGTCTGACGCTTGGAGGCGCTGTTAAATCCCACGCAGGACACCACGTGTCACAAAGACGGCCGAAGTGGGCGGCGTTAGAACCAGGAAAAGGAATGAAATACACAAAACACAGGACGGATGAAATGAAATGATGAAGACGCCTGTTGGTGCCGGTTTATTACAAAATAAAAGGTTTAAACAAACACGAAAACACAGGACCCGGCACTCTACGCCAAAATAAATAGACAAACAAAAAAACAGACTAAACTTAACAAAACGGTGCACGGACAGACACTGACAAACACGGTGAGCAGATACTTTGTTATTATTATTACTACTTTACTTATTTCCTCCGTCTCCAATCCCGTTCTCCGCTCACCGAACACCCAACCAACCGTATGTGACAACGTGCATCTATATATACTATTGTGCTGGGATTCAATTACCAATTAATTATTCACTTGAATCCCAGCACGTGAATTAATAAAGTGCAATTCCCCGTGCTCACATATTACTACATTTTACTTGCACGTGAAGTGCTGTGCAATCCTCGTGCCTAAATACACATATACATTTTTAAACACTCGTGTTACACAGACCCGTTTATATCCCGTGTACCAATGTCTATACACCAACATTTAAACACACCACACACAACACATAACAGATAATATACACAGGGGCGGGCACTTTGTTACAACCCCTTAGCACATATTTCAAACCTAAAATGTTTTTAGATCTTAATCTAAAGTCCTAATAATAAATAAAGATAACCTGATTAAACAAATAACACAAAAACATGATACTTTTTCAACATTTATTTATCCACAAATGATTCAACATTCAATATCCATGTGTGAAAAAGTATGTGAACCTTTAGATTCAATAACTGGTGGCACCTCCTTGAACAGCAATGACTTCAACTAAATGTTTCCTTTAACTGTTGGTCAGTCTCTCACATCGGTTTTGAGGAATTTTTGCCTATTCCTCCTTACCGAACTGCTTAAACTCGTTGACATTTGAGGGCTTCCTTGCATGGACAGCTCGCTTCAGGTCCTGCCACAACATTTCGATGGGGTTTAGGTCCGGACTTTGACTAGGTCATTCTAAAATGCAGAATTTCTTCTTCTGCGGCCATTCTTTTGTAGATCTGCTTGCATGTTTAGGATCACTGTCTTGATGCATGGTCCACTTTCGGTTCAGCTTCAGCTCATGGATGGATGGCCTGCTATTCTCCTCTAGAATCTTCTGATACAATGCAGAATTCATGGTTGTGTCAATGCTGGCAAGCCATCCAGGTCCTGGGCAGCAAATCAGCCCCAAACCATTACACTACCACCACCATGCTTGACGGTTGGGATGAGATTTCACCAAACATAACATTTCTCATTGAGGCCAAAAAGTTCTACCTTTGACTCGTCTGTCCAGAGAACATTGTTCCAGAAGTCTTGTGTATCATTTATGTGCTCTTTATTGAATTTCAGAAGAGCAGCAATGTTCTTTTTAGAGAGCAGTGGCTTCCTCCTGGTATCCTTCCATGAACACCATTCTTGTTCAGTCTTTTTCTGATAGTTGAGTCATGAACACTCACATTAGCCAAGGCGAGAGTGGCCTACAGATCCTTAGATGTTACTCTGAGGTTCTTTCTGACTTCCCTGATGATTTTCTGGTTTGTTCTTGGAGAGATTTTGGTAGGACGACCTCTTCTGGGTAGAGTGACTGTGTTCTTGAACTTTCTCCATTTGTAGACTGTCTGGCAGTAGATTGGTTGAGCCCTAAATCCTTAAAATGGTTTTGTGAACTTTCTCCATTTGTAGACTGTCTGGCAGTAGATTGGTTGAGCCCTAAATCCTTAACAATGGTTTTGCAACCATTTCTAGATGATCAGCATCAATAACTGTTTTTCTGAGGTCCTCAGAGATTTCTTTTGATTGTGGCATGACATGTTTCCACACACCTGTATGGTGAAGACCAAACTCACAAAGTTTCTGATCTTTGTATAGGGTGGGGCCTCCCAAACTTATCCCTGAAGATGTACCTAATTATTTAAACACCTGATTCTAATTATCCCCTTAATTGAGCTGATAAAACCAGGGGTTCACTTACTTTTTCACATACCCTGAATCTTAATTACTCATTGTCAGTCTAATTCTTACATCACTGGTAAATCTATCATGATAATACTAGGGAATTTGCATAATTATCACTAGGGTTCACAAACTTTCTATATTCCATCTACTGACCACTTGCTACCATCCATCCATTATCATTAACTGCTTAATCCTTTACAGGATAACGGTAGCCAGAGCCATGCAGACGCTGGGGGGGGGGATGCAAACTCCACACAGACAGACCCCCTAGGCTGGAATTGAACCCAAGACCCTGGTGCTGTGAGGCAGCAGTGCTAACCACCATGCCACCATGCTGCCCCCACTTGCTACTAATAATGTAAAATGAAAAACTGTTAGGAGAACAAAAGGGATTACTAAAGTAATGTCAAAACACTAGCCTGTAAAATCAAGTGCTGCATTAAAACGACAAGTAAAGACATGGGTCATGATCTCAGCATCCGGAAGAGATAAGGTAAAATAAAGAGGATTGTATAGCACAATATGATATGTTCATTAGACAACAGCACGGGGTGGAAAATGATGCTCAGATGTCTAACTGATGAACACATGAATGGAAGTATTGTAGCAAACCTGCCTTTAAGGCCAACTGGATTTCAGTAAGGTAATTAGCTGCCAATACTTTTATTTAACCGGGAAGGTCAGGTTATGAGATTCTCAAAGACTCAGGAGGGCAAAGGTTCAAACAATGCACAAAACAGCTATAGTTAAAAAATATGTTTTTATATAAAGGGGGGGGTACATGATTTCTCAGCAATTAGACAGGTTCACTCTTAAAAGATCAATTATTGCACAATGCCAGACTAAATTAGCAAAAAGCCTTCAATATAAAGAAACGTCACACAATACCAAACCAATAAACACACTCTAATATCAACTACAAATGAATTACTCATATATCACACACACACAATTACCAAATCATTTAAGAACTCAGTGCAAATCATAATTAATTATTCAATACCACACATCAGTTAAACACGACTATTGTGTACAACTTGGTTTTTACTACGTCGGACATAATTAATTTAGCTTAAAAATACCTATAACTACTGTTTAAATGTCCTGACCCCTTAAAACCATTTACAGAACAAAATACATTACAGTTAAGAACAACTTAAAACAATCAATATACTCTATATTGCAAAGGCCAGTCAACCCAGATCAATTACTGAGAGAGAGATTAACTTAACTTCAGTTTGTTGCAATGTCTGTAAAAGCTACAGAGGCCGCCCCTCCTCCAATTTCACTAGCCGAAATCCCAACAGCTAACTCCCCCATTCAGAAAACTGGAACCGCAAAAGAGTAGCTTTCCTTACCGGTAGACACTCTCCATTGCAGTTGTGTTGGCTCCGCTTATTAACAGCTCCACTGTACAATCTCAGCTCCGCTTTTCCTCTACACAACCATGACTCAAGTCTTCTCAGTCCGACTCTGCCTTGTTTCTCTCTCCTCCCTTTCTTCCTCTCAATTATTTACTGGTGTTTTTATACCCTACTCGTCTCTCTCTTGCTCAATTAATCAATCTGGGTCGAATGAGCATAACAGCACTTCACCTATAATGATGGTGAGATCTCATTATACAATTAGCCCATGACAGTATTTATGTTCATTTGAGCACCGACTCCACAGCACCCCAAGTGGTTTTGTTGTTCTCCTTCCCCTTCAGTTGACCCCTAAGCAGTTCAGATTCTTGCAGTACCTCTTGAACCACACAGATGGCATTCCGACTGGGAACAAGTGGTCTTGGTCTAAACTCAGGGAGGCTGGCAATTGACACTTACTGCCAGATTGGGAGTATTTTGTCTTACAGTATTTCAAGCTATGAAACCAGGATATCAGGATTCACTCCTGTAGTAAACAAAGGTGCAACCAGGGCTGGATTTTATAATTTGGTTCTGTATCATATACAGTAGCATGTATATAATAGACAACAGAACAAACTGCTGTAAATTGAAAGTTCATTAAAACAAGAAGTCATAACCCTGGCCAGAGAGCTATATTATATTAATGATTTCTGTATTTACTATTGCAGCTTTATTCATTATTGCATGCAATACTCAGTACATTATGGTGCGCATTAAATGCAGTGCTTCACACTATGGTAATCAGAATGAATATGTGATTTGTAAGGTAATTCATGATAATTTATTTAAATGAGCACCCAACTCAGAAGAATGAGATGAGCTGTATTCACATGGTATTTACTAAACGACGTTCATTTTAGTGAATACATTATGGTGATCATTTATTACTGTGTATAGAAACCAGGCTTCAACCACTGATAGGTGTGCTGTTTTCCTGGCCTGAAAACTAGTGATGTGCAGTTCAATTCTTTTTACTGACTTGATTTGTTTGATTCATTCAGTTTAGTGAATCAATTTTACAGATTTGTTTCACTGATTCACTAACGCAAAATAAATACATCTTGCTGGATTACTTGGTTTGAAAGCAAAAATCTGGCAGCAAGGGCCATTTAAGTTAGCGCTGTTCACTTGGCGGGCCGCCCGACGTTAAATATATTATATATATATTATATATCATATATATATATATATGACACACACACACACACACACACACACACACATACATCGTACTGTACGTGAAAATGTCTATATTAACTGTATGTAGTCCAATATACTCAAATATACTAATCAAAACCCATTACCCCCCACTGCACGATTCCTAGTCATTAATAAGTATGCAGGCACGTTTTCAATTAATTAATTAACATATTACTGAATGTATTTTATTGTGCAAAAATAGGAAGATATAGAAGCAGCTTTCCTAGAACACTGACAAAAAAACTCTATATAACAATGTAATATTAAATGGAGGAAACAGAAGAGTATTTTATTTCAGTGGAAATCTCAAACAGCAAAAAAAAGAAACATGTATATTCCATAATAAAAAGTTTTTAACAGCACCGAAAAAAAAGACAATGACAAGCTGTGAAAATGCAAAATAGTAAACAGTACCACTATGAAATTAACCTTTTGATGACTTCTGTCCAGACACTCCTTTTCTTGCACACTTGATAACAATGCTCGTACGTGTTCTAATTCTGCAACTTTTCCACATAATGCCTGTTGGTGCAGAATGCAGTATAAGAAAATTGGTACTTCTGTATATCTTTCTTAATTTTTTTCCAGCACTGCTAGCCAGTCCTCTCATTCTGTAGCTGCAGTCTGTTGTAACCAGGATATGGGGAGGAGCTGTGGGAGGAAGGGGGGGGGGGAGGGGCGGCTGTGGGCCGGGGTTGGTGACGTTACCGCCCAGCTGTTCTCATTCAAACTGTGTGTGTGTGTGTCTTTGTGTCAGAAAGAGAGGGGGGTGGGTTAGTGAAAGAGAGCTGCAGTGAATGTTCCTTAAGTCACCAGGGCCTGTTTTCTCCTGACAGGAAGCACAATTGGGGGCTGCCTGATTCCACACCCTTGCTGCAGTAAGTGTATATTCCTCTCAATCTGCCTGTGTCTGTGTGTGAGTGTGTAATTCCAGCTTTGATAATCAGTTTTGCTACTCATGCTAAAGCGGCCGTGTGTAATCTGTGAATGTGCTGTACTGTAACTGGAGCTAGGAAGGAATGCCGTTGTTGTTCTTAACTGCTGTTGCCAGACTGGTCTCTTCTTGTGTGCTCTGATTTTGAGCAGGGCTAATTTCATCCCGCTGTAATGTGAGGAATAGAGAAGTGCCATTTTGGATGTCTTTCACTGTGAATGATTTTCTCTGTTAATTATTTACTACGACATACATGTTCTTGCCTTATTCTGAATGTCAGGACATCGAGTTGGTTCTTTTTGAGAGATCCGCCTACTGCAGCTTGTCCAGGCCTGGCTGCACCAACAGTGAAAGATGACATCCACTGTACAGCCCCAAAAATCAGCTTTAACACCCCTAGCTGTCTTGTGGCATATTGGAGAGGGATTCTTTAAAAACAAACACTAAGTATTAAATGTCAGAGATATATATATATTTGAGAATAGGAAATGTAATCATTCATCATTATCATAAAAAAAAAAATTGCCAGTCTCCACCCCAATATTTTATGAGTTATATGTATTCAGAGCAGCCACTTGGTCCCATAGCTCTGAAACTGAAGAGAGCAGATGGGAAACCAGCAGTACAGCATGAACCTAATTAACTACCAGGGTTAGTTACCAGGACCAATGGCTCCTCTGATAATATTAACACAATTAAGGTTGGGTTACATATTTGCATGTGCAGTTGTTATGGGAAATGATGAGTCACGTACAGTGCATTGTTAAGGTAGTGTTGTCAAGCTTTGTGGAATTCCTGGTTCCTGTACCTGCTGAAGCACAGCAAATGTATACCTTGACAGCAGAGTATCTTCACTGCATCCACATGCTGAGCCATGATCAAGTATATTAGTCTTTTCTGAGATGGCAATGTTGCTTTTTTTTTTGTTTTTCCAAACACTGCTGTTTAAATAGAATAAAAAAATCCTGAGGGCAGTGTTAGGGAACAAAGCACATTTGGCAATGGTAAGGCAGGCAGTTTAACAAGCGTAGGTGCATTACAGCACTGAGCAATGACTCTTTTCTGAGATTTATTTATAAGTAGAGATGATAATTCCCCCCAAATAATTTGTTGAGGATCATTTCTTAAAAGTAATCCAAGATATTTGATATACCTTTGTCCAGAATCCTTGTAATTTGCTTCATTCCCAAATGTATTAATGTTCCATGTACACTGTCACATCTCCAACAATTTGAGTTCAGTTTTAGATTTGATTTGTATCGTTTATATGATGTATAATGGCAGCAGTTTATAATTTTGAATTGAATGGAGCAAAGCTTAGCATTGATGCGGATCAAGCTTCCTGAGAGATTTCAACCTGCATATCTTTCTCCCATTTATTTTTAACAGAATCATTTTATGAGAGTGTGAAGCAATGTACATTTGTAAAAATCTGAAACAAATTTCTGAGATGGCTTAATATTAAGAAGGTGAGATTCAGTTTCTGTTCATTTTGGTTCAATTAAGCTTGGATCCATACTTTTCAATTGTTTGAGAGCAAGCTTAAGTTTTCAAACCCAAATTATTTTTGAGTCAAACCCAAATTATTTTGAAACATTCTATAAATGGTCCTTTACAAAATAAATCACCATAGCAACTAATTCCTGCTTTAGCCCATGACTCTTCTTATTATACAGTAATTTGTGGTTATACCATAAATCTGAATAGTAATAGAATGGTTTTGAGTCAATTAACATACATGTTAAGATGGAGGAAATATGATGTCCACGTTTAAATATGTGCATATGTTTAAGAGGAGGTGGTGGGTCATGAAATAAAATTGTCCTGAGAGAAACAAGAGCAGCCACATTTTACAGGATAGAAAGCCATAAATTGATGGCTTAGGGATGAAAGAAAACCAGAATCTTAATGACCTATTGTGTACGCTATCATAGGATGAATCATCATTTTGATTACTTCAACCTTGCCCCAAAAAGATATTGGAAGTATTTTCCAGTTATCCATTTTTCATTTTATTTCTCTAAAAGTGGTTTAGAATTGAAAATACCACATTTTTTAAAACCTCAAGCCCAGGCATTTAATACCTTTCAGTGACCCTTGAAACTGATAATCACTAAAAAGAGATGGAAAACAATCTTTTGAGATTGGTAATGCTTCAGATTTGGACCAGTTAACAATTTAAACAAATATGAAGCCAAACTCTTCAATGGCTTTCATAAGGCTAGGAAGGGAATTTGTTTAATTGTTTAGGGTAACTAATAAATCATTTGCATATACAGTAGTAGAACCTTTTGCTATTGGACGATAATTAGAGCAGGACAGAGGGTCCTTTTCTTCTTTATGAATTAAAGTAATATGAGAAGTTCATAGATTGTGGTAATTGTTGGTTAGCAAACGCATTGAAAAACATTGACTAAACTGGGAGCCAACAATTTCTTGATAAGTTTGTAAAATTCTGCTGCTATCCCATCTGCTCCAGGAGTTTTATTGCATGGGAGTTTATTAATAGCCCTCAACACTTCTTGCAAAGAAATTGGGATTTCAAGGTATTACATTATTTAAAGCTGATGATATTCCCTTAAATACACACATCTTTAGATGTATGGTCAACAATGTCATCCATGGTAGTATTAAAGTCCCCTCCAACTATCCATGGATTTAGTTTTTGCATTACTGATTTATAGAAATTGTGCTGGTTATAATTAGGGGCATATATACTTGATAAAATAAACATTGGTTGTCTAGATTTATTTTAATTGATATAATGTGTCCCTCTGTATCTTGCAGTTTGTCAGTACATGTAGAGTTTTGTATTTATTAATCTATAACAAAAACATTGTCAATGTAAAAAGCAAGTTAGAAAAATGCAACAGCAGTTTAAAGTGGTGATATCAAACACAAAAGCCCAAGTTAGGAGAAGCAATTGGGGCAACCTTGTCAAGCACCAAGCAAATAGGCACAATTGGAAAGGTGCTGGGGCCCAACATTCACACAATTTTTGCTTCTAACTTGGCTTCTTTTTTTGATCGCTCCATTTTACACTGAAACGCTCATTCCTTTATCAGCTGGGCTGCAACCAGAATAAAGATGTTGAGACACATATGGGCCAAGGAAAGTGCTCAACACAGACTGAAGTGTTCTTGGTGATCCTTACAAGCACTACCACAGAGAGAAAGACAGACGGGGAATGGGAGAGACGTAATCACAGGTGCAGACAAGTATGCTTTGGGAAGACACACGAACAACATACAGGTAAGGCACAGGTAGATCAGGACACACATGAACAGACATTTAGCCCATACATACAAAAATATCTGAAAGAGCATGAAGCAATATCTATCCAGCAATGAAGATGATGAACAAGACCAATAATGGCAATGAGTGCAAGGGATAATGAGAATGCAAAGTAAGTGTATGGGAAGTGACAGTTGATGAGACAGGCATTGCAGATCCAAGGCTGGGGTGCAGGAGCATTTTTTTTTGGCTGTGCATTGTCAATGACTTTTCTTGTAGATGACTTTTGAGCTGATAAGGGAATGGTGACAATCCCCTTGAAGTTGTACAAAGAGCATATCAATGTAAAGTGGAGCGATCAAAAAAAGAAGCCAAGTTAGAAGCAACAATTGTGTGAATGTTGGGCCCCAGCACCTTTCCAATTGTGCCTGTTTGCTTGATGCTTGACAAGGTTGCCCCAATTGCTTCTCCTAACTTGAGCTTTTGTGTTTGATATCACCACTTTAAATGGCTGTTGCGTTTTTCTAACTTGTTTTTACATTGCCAATGTTTTGTTTTAGATATCACTTCTTTTTTTACTTCATCAAATAATGAATAAAGCGAGGGAAAGATATTTGAGAATGTGTATGGTAAACAGACAGACAAGACAAGAGAGTAATAAGTAGAGTAATATAACAGAAATGAGAAAAATATTTTAAAGTAAAATAATGGTAGAAGGGACTTTTGGACAGTACTGAAAGTGTAAACATTGTATTCTTTTAGTTGCCAATGTACATCCATCAGTGGTGAAAACAATATGTCTATTTTGATAGTTATTGATATATTGATATTTACGTAGGTACAAAACTACAATGTTATGAATGGTTAAAAAGGTACATATGCATGTCAGTGCTAAAGGGTAGTATACCAACACATATTAATGCTGAAAAAAACATTATTTTCCTTGTTATAGAGGTATTATGAACTTTGGCCAATGTAAGGCATTTGTAAAGCATTAGATTTCTTGATAAAAGATCATGTCCATGTCCTTTGCATTTCTTGGCCGTGGTTTGACTTTGAGTGCATCATTTGCATGAACCCATTTTCCAGTAGCACCCACAGCAAGAAGAGACACATAGTGTCCTGAAATAACACTCTATCCTTGGTGTATGACAATGGAAGATAATTGGCCATTCCTGTGTTTTAATGAATCCTTCAGAGGTTGCAAGTGAAGAAGGCACTGCAATGTTGCATTTGCACAGCATGAGGTGAAATTCCAGTTGCTCAAGACTCTGAATGGATGTGTAACTGCAAGTGTTCTCTTAGAAGATTGAGACTTTTGCTGTTCCTGAACATTATGGCTCGGTGAATGAAATGCTCTCGATCTTTTACCTTGTGTCCCTTGTACATGTTAGTCTCCTTCAAGCCTATCAGCTTAGGGCAATAAATCCCTCTGAGCCTATTGTATTCTGCAACTGCAGTTTGAGGTGCCTTAATGCAGGTGGGGTCAAAAAGTTGATTAGGTGGACACCACTTAAGGATTTAGCTCTGGAAAGTGCAACAAAACTTTGTCCATAGGAGGAATGGAGTTACCAAGTTCCATCATAACTGTTTTTAGAGTCATACCCTGGCATTTGTGAATGGTGATGCTTTCAATGACTGGGAATTGCTCTTGAACAATGTAGACTCTGTCCATGAGTTCAAACCTTGAGCACACATGTTCAAAGGTATGGGTGACTCCATTGTTAAATTTGATGGTTATGGTTTTGACCATACTTGTGTTTTACAGATAGTAGGAAAGAGCTTGAAGCTTCCCTATTGCCCCATTGATAGGACCAGTGGCAATGCCAATGTTCTTGCGAAGCAACAGTTTTTTGTTTCTGCTCTATTAGGCAGGTTAACTCCTCATCAGCTGCAGCTATTTGTTGTAGTTGGTCATGATAGGCCATAGCTTTTTGAAGGCTATTCCTACAGGCATGGAAGGCTTCCTCATGGGAACAGCACCCTTCAGTAAGAAGGTCTGTTCTGTCTTTCCATGGCTTGTACACTGTAATAGTAATGATTAATTAAGGGCGTGCTTCTCTTTTTGATGTATCCCAAGTGAAACATTTTAGGCTTCTCTGTCACCACATCATGCCATGCAATGAAATCATAGAAACTTATGACTTGCAGAGCCTCCAGATGTTTTGGGTAGTATGAGTCAATCCAGGAAGGAAAGTAGGTGTCGGTTGAGTCAGGATTTTCTTTTGCTAACATGTCAATGTGTTCCTTAGATTTAAGCCGGTGGCTAGAAACCTTTGATACATCAATGCACTTGATGGTTGTCTGCAGATCTGTGCCATAGAGAGGTAAGCCTAGGAGATTGTCTGCTGCAACAAGTACACCACATTCTTTGTTGGACAAGCTGTGGAGTGCAACAGTCACAGTCTGCTAGCCAGAGACTTGGTTGAGTTGATGTCATTCATGATGCCAAGGGCAAAACTCTTCTCAGGTTTTGAAAGGTATTTTGTAAGGTAGTAGTTGAGGGCTGTAGATTGTTCACCAATGAACTGAATATCCATATTGCACTCCCAAGCTAGCAAAATGGCTGGATTGTAGTCATTGGTTCTGGCTTCTGCACTACTCAGTGGTAGATCATAGAGTCTGCCATGAGGTTTGAGTGTTTTCCGGCCAGTAATAGCCTCAGCCACATCTCGGATTACCACCACGGTTTATTCTTCTTTGGTGCCATTTCAAGACATGGTCTCTAAGTACAGGTGCTATCAGGTCATTTGGAATTGTACAGGTGACATGTTGATTAATGTACTGTGCATTTTTGAGTTGGAGGAAACTCCAATAAGTGGTGCATCTTCCACTCAAAGAAGCATGTGGAAGTGCTGCATTCTATGACCCTGGTACTCTGCTGGTACTACTTCCCTTTGTTAATCTGGCAAATATTGGCCTGATGCTGCAGCAGATAGATATATTGCTGACTCAGCTTAAATTGTGCGTGGCATGACTGAAGCCGAGCTTTGACAAACTTGGATTCAAATGGGGCGACCGTTCAGCATGCATTCCATGAATTCCATGAGTGTACAAGTCTGGGAAACACAGTAGGTCTAGTTTTTCCCCTAGTCTTACAGAGCGTCATCCTGTATGTGAAGCATTTGGTAAAGATCACTAGCTGTACCTTTCTTTCTTTCACTGTGTATGGGATGTATTGTGTAGTTGTGGTAAATGACAGCCTCTTCATCTGGCTGAACCTTACGTAGCAAAGGTTCTTTGGGGTGAGGTTGTTCTTTGGTTGTTTCCTCCACAGTGATTTTGTCATCTTCTTCATTGTCAGAATGACATTGAAATGCATTCAAGTTGTGATTAGTAAGCAAGTTGACAGAGTTTTGTGGCAAGATGATGTCTTTTTAGAAAGGATTGATTTCCTTCAACTTCTGTAAAGCATTATACACTTTATTGACATCCACAATGTCTTCCCAAACAGTTTTGGACTTTGCTGGTGCACTGCATGGTGCGTGGAGTTCCAAGTCATCTGGCAAGGCTTGCTTTGGCGGGGGCAGTTTGCTCAGTGTTTCCTGAAGATCTGGCTCTTTGTGAATAAATGTTGTTGAGTTTATTTATTTAGCTGTTGATCACAATGATGTTGTTCCTTCTGCTGTTGGGGTCTGGCCTGTGGCTCATTGTGATGCTGATTCTGCTGGTTTGTGTTACAGACAGTTGCATGACTGTATTCCTCAATGGGCAGATTTCGTTCTGAATATTTTACCAAATCCAGGCATTGTAGGTTATCAAATTAGAGTATACTGATTCCTTTGGGGCCATGACCAATTGAAACAAATATATAGGCCTATTCTTAAAATAGCACAGCTAAATATTTAAAAGTTAATATTCAAAATAAGTAGGCAACTCTTACTATTACTTATTCATTTATTTGTGATCAAAAGAGCCACCTTCACAATATTAGGAATGTCATCTACCTAAAATAGTCTACCTTCTATAACACACACACACACACACACACACACACACACACACACACACACACACACACACACACACATATACGTAACAGCAGCGTTCTACTTGCAAGTGTCTCTGAGAGACAGAAACTATGCAAAGTGTTTCAGGAGATGAACAATGCCAGAGGTTGGGACAGAAGCCTTTGGGGGGCTAGAAGCCTTTGGATACCCTGCTTAACGACTTGCAGTTTCTGTTCTTAGCCTTCACCTACCATAACATCTTCAGCATCACTGACATTCTGTATGATGACCTTCAGAAAAAGCTGTAAACTACTGCAGTTCACAAATTCAGTCAACAATTGTGATTGGTGAACTGCATGAGAAGAGCAGTTCAAAGTGTTTAATTCTGCAGCCACTGCCCTGCCGACTGCCCTGCATAAAGGCCAACAAGGAAAGGATCCGCTAAAGACAGTCAGAACAAGTTTTTGCCACTGTGCTTTGAAATCCTCGATAACATCGTTGCCCAGCTTTCTCTCTGTTTTACAGACACAAGGGCCCTCCACTTCTTGAGTAAGCAGTTCCCCATAGATGCCTTCAACCCAATCGCCAACTTGTACGGCAGCTACTTTGACTTTGATCGTCTGAAAAACGAGTTTGGTGTGGTCTTCAGAGATTATCAGTTTCAGAACTGTTCAGTTGGTGATATCCTGCATTTAATCAATGAAAATGGACTGCATGAGGTGCTGAAGGAAGCATGCTGCTTTTTTCTGTTTAATTGCCATGATACCAGCAACAACAGTCAGTGTGAAACAAAGCTTCTCAAGGGGTCAGAATGTATTTTGTATTTATTATATAGGGCTTAGGTTTTTATGAATTTAATTTTACAATGCTTATTTTTAGATATTTATTTTCAACTTACATGTAAATCTTTTTTTCAGGGCTTTTTATATACTGTATTACATTATTGTTTTCAGTTTTGTTTTTTTCTGTCAAAATATGTATAGTATTTGTTGTATTCCACAATGAAATCATTATGGTCACGGGAATATTCTTCTTTTAAATTCAACAAGCGTGTAATGCTACCAATATACTGTAATATAGCTTTAAATTTGAGAGGGGTATTGCTGCAGAACGCAGACTCTCACAGGCAGCTCACACAGGGCAGTGCTGCATGCGCAACCTGTAATAGACTTCATAATGATATGCTCAAGACCAATCACATCAGGATGATGAATACTAAAAAGTTTATTTCATAACAATAACCTAACCCTAAACCTAAGGTTTGTGGGGTATTGGCCGTGGATCACCAATTAATTCTCACAAAGAATTCACTATGTTCACTGTTCTCCCCCTGCCACACTCTGTTGATCATCACATGGTAGCGGTGTTGTGGTTATGAGCTCTCCATTGTGTTCTGCTGCTCCTGTGTTATGAAATCTCCATTGTGTTCTGCTGCTCCTGTGTTATGAGATCTCTGTTGTGTTCTGCTGTGTTCTCTTGTACCTGTATGTCACACATTGTTGAATATATCTGGAGACCTGCTTATCCAATTGTCTTGAAACTTGGTGTTAACATTATTTAGCAGAAGTTGACAGTAGCAGATTCCCGGGATATATGGAGGTGTCTGGCTGTCTGTTCATCCATACATCTGTACAGGTACTCTATATGGAGAATAGAAATCGTGATTAAACATTTTATTGCTAATTCTTATTCTATACTATGCTGTGCATACTGTTGATACAGTGTCTATAGAAAGTCTACACCCCTTGAACTTTTTTTCACATTTTGTTGTGGGAGTGCCTCAGAGTTTCATGCATTTAGAGTTTCATTCATGAAGATTTGTTTACACTTATCTACACACCATACTCCACACTACACACCATACTCACATTGAGAAAAAAATATATATATTAAAATTAGAAAACTGAAAGATCATACATGGATAAGTCTCTACCCCGAAGTTAATACTTGGTGGAAGCACCATTGGCAGCAATTACAGCTGTGAGTCTGTTGGGATAGGTCTCTACCAACTTTGCACACCTAGATTTGACAATATTTGACCATTTTTCTTTTCAAAACTGTTCAAGCTCTGTCAAGTTCCTTGGGGAGCGTTGACGGACAGCAATCTTCAAGTCATGCCACAAATTTTCAATTGGATTTAGGTCGGGGCTCTGACTGGGCCACTCAAGGACATTTACCTTTTTGCCACATGGCAAAAGGATTCAAGGTGGGCTTTCTTGAGTAATGGCTCCCTTCTTGCTTCCTTCTCAGTTTGGAGGGATGGCCTGATCTAGGCAGGGTCTTGGTTGTGCCATACACCTTCCACTTCTTAATAATCATCTTGACCGTGCTCCAAGGGATATTCAAGGGCTTTGATATTTTTTATACCCACCCCATGATCTGTGCCTTTCAAAAACTTTGTCCCAGAGTTCTTTTGAAAGTGCCTTGGTGCTCATGGTTGAGTGTTTGCTTTGAAATGCACTACCCAGCAGAGGGAACCTACAGAACTGCTGAATTTATCCTGAAATCATGTGAATCACTACAATTTAACACCGGTGGCCACTTAACTTGGTGTGTGATTTTTAAGGCGATTGGTTACACCTGAGTTAATTTAGGATTGCTATTACA